>NC_054707.1:627218-887218 GCF_016097555.1 Gigantopelta aegis
CGACGTCAACCGCTGGCGTCTCTGGGCCAGGAGTTGGGCTGATGAGATGTTGGTGGTTGATAACGCTGAGCCCTGGGGTGGGGCCATGCCAGGCGATGACACTGAGCCCTGGGGCGGGGCCATGCCAGGTGATAACAGGCCAGTCTGGTTCACATCCTGTGGTGCTGACTCTGGCATGATGTTGCTGCTCTTGCCTCATGGTCCTGTGACATCAAGCCTGCCACTTCAGATAAAACTCGCCTGCAAAGATAACAGTATCATTAGTTTTCAAATCAAAATACTAATACCAGAAACAGGGTTCCAGTTAGAAATATAGGCGTAGTGGGAATAACATGTGAAGACTTGTTGGTCAGGCTTTCTGACAGAGGGTAAAACGGGTATGGCGCCATACCCAATTTTTTGGCAGATTTTATTTTTAAGTTAACCTTTTGACAAAATTAATTATTCTTATGATTATTGTATGCTTTTCTTAACCCTAACCCTAAACTTAACCCCATTTTCTTTCTGGAGAGGCCCCATACCTCCCATTGACTGGTTACATTCAATTACATAGCACCATACTCAAAAATGTCTTTCTATCAGAAACACTGTTGGTGTGAAATTCATACCATGATTATGGTGGAGAGAGGCATTTGGCTCAGTTGGTAGAGTGCTTGCTTGAGGTGTTTGGGTCATAGGACCGAACCTCCTTGGCAGACTCATTGGGTTTACTCCATCCAGCCAAAGCCCCATGACTGGTAGACCAAAGGCAATGGTATGTGCTGTCCTGTCTGTGGGAAAGTGTATATGCACGATCCCTTGCTACAATGGAAAACTATAGCAGGTTTCCTCTAAAGATGTGTCAGAATTACCAAATGTTTCATAGCTCCTAGATTATGGTAGCCCCACTTCCATGGCTAGTGTTATTCAATGTTGGGCTAGTAAATACAGGACTCTTAGATTATGGTAGCCCCACTTCCATGGCTAGTGTTATTCAATGTTGGGCTAGTAAATACAGGGCTCCTAGATTATGGTAGCCCCACTTCCATTGCTAGTGTTATTCAATGTTGGGCTAGTAAATACAGGGCTCCTAGATTATGGTAGCCCCACTCCCAATGCTAGTGTTATTCAATGTTGGGCTAGTAAATACAGGACTCCTAGATTATGGTAGCCCCACTCCCAATGCTAGTGTTATTCAATGTTGGGCTAGTAAATACAGGGCTCCTAGATTATGGTAGCCCCACTCCCAATGCTAGTGTTATTCAATGTTGGGCTAGTAAATACAGGACTCCTAGATTATGGTAGCCCCACTTCCATTGCTAGTGTTATTCAATGTTGGGCTAGTAAATACAGGACTCCTAGATTATGGTAGCCCCACTTCCATTGCTAGTGTTATTCAATGTTGGGCTAGTAAATACAGGACTCCTAGATTATGGTAGCCCCACTTCCATTGCTAGTGTTAGTCAATGTTGGGCTAGTAAATACAGGACTCCTAGATTATGGTAGCCCCACTCCCATTGCTAGTGTTAGTCAATGTTGGGCTAGTAAATACAGGACTCCTAGATTATGGTAGCCCCACTCCCATTGCTAGTGTTAGTCAATAATCTAGAAAAGACAAACATTTTAAACCCCATGGATAGACAACATTCTTCACTATGGATATTGCTGTTTTATTTATATATACTAACCAACATTTTTAAATATTGCACATAAAACTAGAACATTTTTGCTATTTCCAAAACAGTTTTCCTTTTCTTTTTACATCAATAAAAAATTTAATTATTGACAAAAGCACTTAAAGGGACACGCCCTAGTTGTTAACCATTACGCCGTGGTTTTTCGCTATTAAACCCATTTTTTCACAAATAAAATTGCACTTTACTTACCGTTTATTATTTAGAATATACATTTCCATTCACCTGAAGTGTTTTTTGGTAATCCTGGTAATCCTGGTGTTTGTAATACCACAAAATGCATTTTTCGTATTTCATAAAATGCCACGGGCCTCTGAGAAAAAAACGTTGAGCAGAAAAGGTCTAATCTATTTTTAGAGGGGATATTCCCATTTCAATGTCACAGACGTTGGTATACCACGTGACCGTTATCATTTTGGTTCGGTTTGTTTTCTCGTGCACGGTTCGCACAATCAACATCCGATTTGTTGTCATTTGCTTCACAGATTTTTCTTCACAGTTCATGAACATTTTCAGTAACAATAAAGTTCAGACAAGTAAGTGTCTCAATACAAAACATTACAAACCCTTAAAACCAATAATTTTGCTAAGTCTTACGATATCTGGAGAGGGGATACAACCAGGACAGAGCAGTTGGAACATGTCCAGGAGAGGTGAAAGGAACGCACCCCAAGTCTGTGCGCACTCTGTGAAATTTGTCGTGACGTAGGCATTGCTGTGCTTCGAACGACATCTACCGGTGACATCAGAATACTAACTTTCAAAATTATTTCAAGCAATTGGGACATGGGGATTCCCATGGTATTTATAGATATAAAACCTGCTTTTTCACTCCATTTGATAAAAACGTGATATAAGTGTCTTACAGGTTTGTAGATTAACCAAATTATAATTTATTTTCACTGGATAGAACTAGGGCGTGCGGCTTTAAATTATTTCCTGGTACACCGTACATTACTAGGTAACTTACCCATTATCTCCTGAAGGCCATTGGCCTCAGTAACCTTCAGGACAAACTTAACAACATGCAGATGGCAAAAGTGGCTATTACTACTGATATATTAATAATACAACAGCTGGGAACATACATGTAACCTAAGTTGATTGGATAACAACATCTTTTCCTATTAACTTGGAAGGACGCAATAATGAGAGACATAAACATGATATGTCCTTTGGGAAATATCTTACACAGCTGCTTCCTGCGCAAGGTTTAATCATTTGCTGAACCAATGGTAACCGTAAGCTAAATGGTAACAGCTTTACTTTAATTAAAATTAAAATAACTAGGTATTGACTTCAAGTAATATTTTACAATATGGTGAAGTTTGTAAAATTGTACTACATGTCAGTGTCAATATGTGCATCTCAATAAGTGGGTTTTGTAATATCTGCATATCACCGTCAATAACTGCATGTCAATAAGTGGGTTTTGTAATATCTGCATATCACCGTCAATAACTGCATGTCAATAAGTGGGTTTTGTAATATCTGCATATCACCGTCAATAACTGCATGTAAATAAGTGGGTTTTGTAATATCTGCAGATCACCTTCAATAACTGCATGTAAATAAGTGGGTTTTGTAATATTTGCATATCACCGTCAATAACTGCATGTCAATAAGTGGGTTTTGTAATATCCTCATGTCAATAAGTGGGTTTTGTAATATCTGCATATCACCGTCAATAACTGCATGTCAATAAGTGGGTTTTGTAATATCCTCATGTCAATAAGTGGGTTTTGTAATATCTGCACATCACCGTCAATAACTGCATGTCAATAAGTGGGTTTTGTAATATCTGCATATCACTGTCAATAACTGCATGTTAATAAGTGGGTTTTGTAATATCTGCATATCACCGTCAATAACTGCATGTCAATAAGTGGGTTTTGTAATATCTGCATATCACCGTCAATAACTGCATGTAAATAAGTGGGTTTTGTAATATCTGCAGATCACCATCAATAACTGCATGTAAGTGGGTTTTGTAATATTTGCATATCACCGTCAATAACTGCATGTCAATAAGTGGGTTTTGTGATATCCTCATGTCAATAAGTGGGTTTTGTAATATCTGCATATCACCGTCAATAACTGCATGTCAATAAGTGGGTTTTGTAATATCCTCATGTCAATAAGTGGGTTTTGTAATATCTGCATATCACCGTCAATAACTGCATGTCAATAAGTGGGTTTTGTAATATCTGCATATCACTGTCAATAACTGCATGTTAATAAGTGGGTTTTGTAATATCTGCATATCACCGTCAATAACTGCATGTCAATAAGTGGGTTTTGTAATATCTGCATATCACCGTCAATAACTGCATGTCAATAAGTGGGTTTTGTAATATCTGCATATCACCGTCAATAACTGCATGTCAATAAGTGGGTTTTGTAATATCCTTATGTCAATAAGTAGGTTTTGTAAAATAGCCACACAATGAGTCTACAATAAGTGGTCTTTATAAACAGGGTGGCTTTATGTCGAGTTCAAATACACAAAATGGACAGTGTACAAGTACAGGTGGGGGCGGTACGTAGTCCAGTGATAAAGTGTCTGTCTGATGCGTGGTCAATCCCCATCGGTTGGCCCATTTGTCTATTTCTCGTTCCAGCCAGTGCACCATGACCCGTATATCAAAGGCTGTGGTATGTGCTGTCCTGTCTATGGGATGGTGCATATAAAAGATTCCTTGCTACCAGTGGAAAAAACTTTCTTGTGCCCATGACAGGCGTGCGCTACAACAGCTTGTTCTGAATGTGCACGTAAAACCCTATGACATGACATGACAATGGAAAAAAGTAACGGGTTTCCTCTCTAAGACTATGTCAAAAGGACTAAATGTTTGTCATCCAATAGCCGATGATTAGTAAATCAATGTGCTCTAGTGGTGTTATTAAACAAAACAAACTTTTTAAGTACAGGTGGTTGGTATATTGGGTGTTCTTTATAGCAGATGTTACTATCAATGGCACACGTAAATATTGACCTTTTAAGTGTTCTTGTCCAAAATCTCTAGGGCACGCTGCCAAATCCTTGTGAAATACTGTTTATCTTTGCTTATATAACATCTCTTATTTTTTCAACATTGAGTATCTGTTGAAAGGAGACAAACCTACATTTAATAACATGGTCTATATGTTAATTACAAAGGTTGTTAGGTGGTCTATTTTGACACATTGTCTAACATATTTTGAAGAAGAAACTCCCTGCTGTGACAAAAATTATTTTATAAAACATCAAAATTTGGTTCCAGTAAAAACTTGTAAACACAAATTTACTTAAAGGAAAGGCTACTTGGTGGCCAACATAATTATTATGTTGACAACTGGTCCCGTGTTTAAATAAAACTTTTAGGATCTAGACTTAAAGACTTTAATAACATCTTAATACTTTAATGTCATTAAAAGGCGAGACGTAATAATAATATGGTTATTCCAACACTTTGTCAAAAGAAACAGAAAGGAAACCCGCTGCCATTGCTGCAACAGCATTTTCATGATTACATCCCAATTTGGGTATTTACTTTGTTATATTACCGGTATTTGCACTAAACTGCTATCACAAGACGATCTGAATTTCTAGACATCAGCAAGCCCAGTCTTTTATATGCAATTTCCCATAGATAGGATAGCACATACCACACCCTTTGATATACCAGCTGTGCTCAAGATTTGGAATAATCGACAATCAATATAATATGTACATATAATTCTGCCCAACCCAAGGCCAGCAAAATGAAACTTACATGCTGCATCTTGAAGTGTTGGTCTGGATATAAGCATTTCTACCCACAGTATTTTCTCACAGGCTGAACCCATAGCCTGGGGTAGAGTTCAGTACCTGTTATCAGCAGCCAGTTAATAACACATAATAACTCCCTTGAAAAGAAGAAACACTACATAACACGACACATTCTGATCCCAGTACGGCCAGGGGCAATGTTATCCATGTCTTATTTCACAAGGTAATTGGCAAATGCCTGGGAAAAAACAGGGGGAAAAGGAAGTAGATCAGCTAAACGGTTGTGTTTGGTTCAATACGTGTGTATTCTATGTTTAACAAAATCGTCTTCATATCTTTATTAACTTTGTTTCTGACCATTGTTTAAATAAATAAAAAAACCAAAATCGTCTTCATATCTTTATTAACTTTGTTTCTGACCATTGTTTAAATAAATAAAAAAACCCACCTAAAACCACCACCTATATTGTGGACAAAGTGTACATGTACAGAAATACTTCATTTTTAGTCATGCAAATATCCAATTAAGGTTCAAGCATGCATACCCTGGCACACACCTCAGTAGTGTTAGCCATCTTCATAGCAGTCAGTGTATTGTGTTACAATGTATATCCACTGAGCTACATGTTGAAGTCAGTACTGTGACATGATTAGTCGTGGTCATCGTCATAGGGTTTGACACACACCTTAGTAGTGTTAGCCATCTTCATAGCAGTCAGTGTATTGTGTTACAATATATATCCACTGAGCTACATGTTGAAGTCAGTACTGTGACATGATTAGTCGTAGTCATCGTCATAGGGTTTGACACACACCTTAGTAGTGTTAGCCATCTTCATAGCAGTCAGTGTATTGTGTTACAATGTATATCCACTGACACACCTCAGTAGTGTTAGCCATCTTCATGTTGGAAGTCAGTACTGTGACATGATTAGTCGTAGTCATCGTCATAGGGTTTGACACACACCTTAGTAGTGTTAGCCATCTTCATAGCAGTCAGTGTATTGTGTTACAATGTATATCCACTGAGCTACATGTTGGAAGTCAGTACTGTGACATGATTAGTCGTGGTCATCGTCATAGGGTTTGACACACACTTCAGTAGTGTTAGCCATCTTCATAGCAGTCAGTGTATTATGTTAAATGTATATCCACTGAGCTACATGTTGAAGTCAGTACTGTGACATGATTAGTCGTGGTCATCGTCATAGTGTTTGGCACACACCTTAGTAGTGTTAGCCATCTTCATAGCAGTCAGTGTATTGTGTTACAATATATATCCACTGAGCTACATGTTGAAGTCAGTACTGTGACATGATTAGTCGTGGTCATCGTCATAGGGTTTGGCATGCACCATCAGAGCAAGCTGTTATAGCGCATGCTTGTCATGGGTGCAGGTATCGACCTCCACCAGCTGCTCCGTCCAGGATAGGAAGGTGTTTGGGGGTGGATGAAGAGGGGGTCACCGGCGCTGGCATGTGCAAGGGAACACAAGCAGTGCGACCAGAGTCAGTAGTGGGTGAGGTTTGGTTGTAGTGCTATTGAATTTGCAAACGTCCCGTATGATTAGGTCCCAAAAGAAAAGGTTGCATATTTTGTGAGGTAAATTTGACACATAATTTCTAAGAAATTAAAATAAAGCTACTAGTATTTGATTGATTTGACTTAGTCGAATGTTAGCTACTTGACATGATTAGTCTATGACATGATCTAATGATGAAGAATAGTCTACTGCTACATTATACAGACAGGTTCATAGGAACGATATTTAGAGTGGAGGGCACAATCTCAAGTAGATGGAGGCATAGTCTGTAGTGGGGGGGGGGGGGGGGGGGAGGGGGAGGGCAGAGGCCAAAAGCCACATTTTAAAAATCTTAATTTATATGGAGTAGAACAAAAAACATACATACAGTTTCTACGGGCTTGTGATATATACATGTATTGATGGAGATTAGCTATTAATTTATTTATCATCAGCTATTGGATGTCAAACATTTGGTACTTCTCACATATAGTTTTAGAGAGGAAACCCATTATATTTCATCATTAGCAAGGGATCTGTTATATGCACCATCCCACAGACAGGATAGCATATGCCACGGCCTTTGATATACCAGTCGTGGTGTACTGACTGGAACGAGAAATAGCCCAATGGGCCGACTTACAATCTACTACATCTAAAGCAAATGTCCCAAATGCACAAACAGCTCCTTTGAAAGCTGACAAACTTTAAAACAATTACTGATAATAATAACAAACCAAGTACTTATATTTATACTTGTTACTTAAAAAGGTGTATAACACTTGTGTCAGATAATACTGTTTTCACACTGATTCAGGTCAGACATCTCAGTTCTGACAATGATTACCCGATTACACACATTTATCAACGTGTAGCAGCATGAATGCTTAATAATACTAGTTACAAAAACAAACATGGATATAAGCATGGATATAAGCATGAAAATAAGTTGAAATGAAATGTAAAGTCTGCAATACATATTTAAAACAAAGTCCCCGAGACTTCAAACGATATCCTAAAAAGTATCTGCGACTTCGTAGTTGTATCATAGGCTTTATACAACCTGCATGCAACAGTTAAAGCTGCTGTAGTGACCACCTTTAGTGACCACCTTTAATAACAGCCACCTGTCTTAAGAGGACAACATACTATTCTCCCAATTACCCCCCAATTTTCTTATGTATGTTTTTCCATGTATGTATTGTGTGAATCTGTGTTCGTGTTGATCATTTCCACATATACCCATCCGCAAAGTTTGTTTTGTTTAACGACACCACTAGAGCACATTGATTTATTAATCAGTGGCTATTGGATATCAAACAGTCAATAATTGCAACATATAGTCTTAGAGAGGAAACCCGCTACATTTTTTCATTAGTAGCAAGGAATCTTTCATATGCACCATCTCACGGCCAACCGCAAAGGCACACTGACAAAAATTCATTTCAGGACACAGTAAAAACATGGGTCAGTTTAGGCTTCTCGCCCATACTGATGATGATGCTTTCTTACATATGACATCGTTTCTTGTGGAATTCCATGCTTCCGTGATCAGTGTATCTATGAAAAATTGCTCAAAAAGCGATTCTAAATTCTTGCAGATACATTATTTCGATAATTCATGGATTTTTACATATTCACGGAAAACGTACAGGAAAAATGTACATGTATATGTAAATGTAGCTTTAAATACAAAGTAACACTGCTTGCCCTTGAATACCACCAAATCAAAGAAAGAAAGGTTTTATTTAATGACACACTCAACACATTTTATTTACGGATATATGGCGTCAGACATATGGTTAAGGACCACACAGATATTGAGAGAGGAAACCCGCTGTCTCCACTTCACAGACTACTGTTTTCGATTAGCAGCAAGGGATCTTTTATATGCACCATCCCACAGACAGGGTAGTACATACCACATCCTTTGATATACCAGTCGTGGTGCACTGGCTGGAACGAGAAATAGCCCAATGGGCCCACCGACGGGGATCGATCCCACACTGACCGTGTATCGAGCGAGCACTGTACCACTGGGCTATATCCCACCCCCCACCAAAATCAAATGCAATAAATGACAATATAGTAAAATATGTGGTTAAAACTCCTATGAAGACATCATCTTAATGAACATAGTAATAAATATTCCAATACCTCAGATACTGTATATCCATCTACTACCTGTAGCCTGCACAAACAGAAGCTAAATTAATAATACTTACAGATATTAAAATAAATTATCCAACGTAATATATAATTGCATGTATTATCCAATGTAATATATATTTGCATGTATTATCCAAACTTGAAATTATTCCACTGATCTGAATTTGAAACAAGCTGCAGAACTGGTTTGCTAATTCTCATAATGCTGATCATGGTACAACACACAGCAACATCTCCATAGAATAACACAATCTCCAGGTCTGCAAGTTTTAGAAACACACAGATCTTGCACTAAAATGCCTACTGGAACACCACACACACTGGGATGTGGAGCAGGTATCTCCGACTATTCAGTCACTGTTCAGATAGTCCTCGGATAACAAGAAATCTGCACTTGGCTTTACAAGCAATCAATTCTTAAACCAAGGACAAGTGCCGAGCAGAATGAATTATTTAGTCACTCTTTGCCCAGTTCTATTAACGACTAAAACAAATCTCTTATGCTGTCTGGCTGCGTCATTTTCTTGCTGGCTGATAATATTATGTGTACATATAATTTCGAATAAAATACACTACTTCTTGTTTTTTGTCAAAGATTAAAGATAACAGGAAATATTTTTTTTAGATATATCCTGGACACACCAATTCACAAAGCTCTCTTAAGTGCTCTTAAGCAACATTACATCATCCTTGTAAGTCACTTTCCATTGTCCTGCAAAATTGCAAGTGTGACCGTTTAGTGAATTAGGCCTTTAATCAAGATACACGAGGGATTTCTTACTAAGAAAGCATCACACACAAAAACTGTGACCATAGTATAGCTATCACTCAGGTTGAGTATCTGTAAACTGTTATTAACCTTGGCTGTTCTAAACATGTGACATCATTATTTGGCAAAGGTGCAACATGAAGCCAGACACATTTGTGCTTTATTTCCAATGCTAGAGTCATCCAGGGACACTTATTTAATGTTTCATAAGGAGAGGACATACGAACATGTACATATATTATGTACATGTAGTGGAGAATATACAAAGAAGTGTAGATTCATGAACAATTCACGAGCCCAGTATAAAAAAAGAAATACTGGCTAAAATTTTAATTAATGGCTAGGAATATTTACAAATCAATTAACCCAAAACGTCAACATTCTTTTGGACCTAACCTGAATGATTCAGCAAATAAATTGTCATCAGTGCTGAACATGTAATCCATTATTTCTGTATTCAACAATCATCATTGACATCCATCTGAACACATTACTGTCATTAATATCAGGTTTATAAGGCTTAAATTACATGTTTATTCAATGATGCAGATTGTGGCCCTTGTGTTCTACATGTTTGCAATATACAAGTCCTGTCAGCTGTGGGTTCAACTCCCTGACCTGAATGCACAAAAAGTTCAAATTGCATTGTTTCTCAGAGCTCTGTAGATTCTTTAAAAACTGATCTACAGTTAGAACAATGTGTGACACCACAGGTATGGATTAAAAACAAAAGAAACCTGTGGGGCACCTGTAGAAAGTTCAGCTTGAGATGATAATGTCAGGAAACAACTGTCCAGAGTCTAAAATAACACACTGGGGGGGGGGGGGGGGGGGGGGGAAGAGATACAGTACAAAATAAAGGATCTTCTCCAAATAAATAAAATTAGCACTTCTAAACCCCCAAAAATCAGGCATTCAGCCTGAAAATTATTTGAGGGTACGCACTAGCAACAAAACAGATAATAACTGCACCTACCAGGTGGTTATGGCTTTGAAATCGTTTGGAATTGGACACTACATTTCATGTACTTTGACAAATGTTAAACAGCAGTTCTCTTACTTATAATCTTTCTAAAAATTATAAAAATATATCCGTTAATTATTAATTTCCAAGACTTTAGGGTACATAATTTTACCCTTCGTACCTTCTGGCCGAAATCCTGAAAAGGGCATTTTTTCACATCTTTGTGCCACCCCTCGACCCATCCCCACCCTACCCCCCAATTTTTTTATTATCACTGCAAAAATGATAAGCAAGCTAAATTATATTTATATACTTGTACTTAAAAAACAAAGTTCAAGTGCACCATATAAAATTGTCAGAAATCAACCAAAATTTGCAAATAGCTGAAATTTGTAACTTGTGTGAACACACTACAATTGTGCAAATTGTCTCATGTCTAAGAATGATCAACAAATAATTTCTTAAAACGATTTCATTTTCTCTTCAACTGTGCAACGCATATATATGAAGTGTTTTCATGAGTATATATACTTTGTATTCAATGTGTGAATATTCATGTACATGTACATTAAAACTCATATCATATCCAGGGAATTCAGCTGTGGTACCCGCAACAATACAATACATGTACATCCAACTTGCACGGAGCATGTTGTTTTGTGGTTTTGGTTTTTAACAATGCACTCAACACATTTTATTTTACGGTTATATGGCATCAGACATATGGTTAAGGACCACACAGATATTGTGAGAGGAAACCCACTGTCACCACTTCATGGGCTACTCTTTTTGATTAGCAGCAAGGGATCTTTTATATGCACCATCCCACAGACAGGGTAGTACACACCACTGCCTTTGATATGCCAGTCGTGGTGCACTGGCTGGAACGACAAATAGCCCAATGGGCCCACCGATGGAGAACGATGCCAGACAGACCGTGCATCAAGCAAGTGCTCTACCACTGGGCTACGTCTCGTCCTGCAGGGAGCATGTTGTTCAGTATCACATTCCAATTCACTAAGCAAGTTTCAGAGATCGCTACACAATTTTAAAGCATTAAACAGTAGTTGCTAATCAATTTTTAATTGACTAGAAATGTTGCTAATCAAGATTTTAAAAACAAAATGTTCCCTGTCAAACACTATACATGTATATTGCTGTAAATAAAAAATGTGTTGAGTGCATTATTGAATAAAACTTTTTTCTTCTTTTTTCAGCTGTGGTGACATCTTTGGAAGAACAATATAACATTGCAAAAAGGTTTTTTTATACTACAATATATGTAGTAGTGTTTGTAGAAAGTCTCCTACTGACAGTAGCTAGTGGGAATTTCCTTATTAGCTCAGCTAGTAGAGCGTTGCACTCTCGTCTGTGGTTCGAATCCCCTCAGTGGAGGTTGATTTTTCTGTTACATTTGGAGCCGATATAGGGAATGAGTGTGTTCTTAACACAAGAATACAATTATAACCCATTTAGGATCCTTAAAAGTTCCGGGACGTAGCTTCACTTGAGTAGGGAGTATGTAGTAGAGTTGGTATAAAGTGCTCCTACTGGCAGTAACTAGTGGGAATTTCCCTATTAGCTCAGTTAGTAGAGCGCTAGACTCTCGCACTGAGAGTCCGTGGTGCGAATCCCTTCAGTGGAGGTTGATTTTTATCTGTTACATATATATGCAGCATTTGTAACATTTCAAACCTAAATACAAAAGGATAGATTATTTTCTGAGTTTTTGTTTTTTAATTCATTTTTCTTTTTCCAATGTTAACAGTACACCTTAATTAAGCATTGAAAGAATCAAATAACATGTGTATCATTAAAAATTAAAATAGACAGCCCAATGAAAATAATACATGATACAAATATGCAATCTGATCATGCTGATAGCAGCCTGTAATGACCCCCACGCATGCACAGCACTTTGCTATAGGTGGACAAAGCAAGTAAAGATACAGACATTTTATATGTCCAGCTGTTTCCCAATGGCTTAAAATAAACTAGCTTTGTTCATGCAAATTAACATGGATAATATGAAACATCTTTCTTTGTCTATGATAGCGTCTGAACAACCCTTAAAGCGAAGAGCTAAAGATGTACTCTTCTGGCCTGGAATCAGCTCCCAACTTGAGGATATTGTTTCAAAATGTCCATAAAAATAAACTAGCTTTGTTTACACAAATTAACATGACTAATAATAAAACATCTTTCTTTCTCTATGATAGCATTTAAACAACCCTTAAAATAAAATAAACTAGCTTTGTTTACACTAATTAACATGACTAATAATAAAACATCTTTCTTTCTCTATGATAGCATTTAAACAACCCTTAAAATAAAATAAACTAGCTTTGTTTACACAAATTAACATGATTAATAATAAAACATCTGTCTTTCTCTATGATAGCATTCAAACAACCCTTAAAATAAAATAAACTAGCTTTGTTTACACTAATTAACATGAATACTATTAAAACATCTGTCTTTCTCTATGATAGCATTTAAACAACCCTTAAAATAAAATAAAATTGCTTTGTTTACACTAATTAACATGAATACTATTAAAACATCTGTCTTTCTCTATGATAGCATTTAAACAACCCTTAAAATAAAATAAACTTGCTTTGTTTACACTAATTAACATGAATACTATTAAAACATCTTTCTTTCTCTATGATAGCCTTTAAACAACCCTTAAAATAAAATAAACTAGCTTTGTTTACACTAATTAACATGAATACTATTAAAACATCTTTCTTTCTCTATGATAGCCTTTAAACAACCCTTAAAATAAAATAAACTAGCTTTGTTTACACTAATTAACATGAATACTATTAAAACATCTTTGTTTGTCTATGATTACTGTACCATTTGAATCACCGATCAAATAAATTAGCTTTATTCATACAAATTAACATGAATAAATCCAATAATATTAAAACATTTTTCTTCGTCTATGATACATGTAGCACTTGAACTGCTCTTAAAACAAACTAGCTTTGTTCATATAAATTAACATGGATAATATTAAAACATCTTTCTTTGTCCGTGATACATGTACCATTTGAACCAACTTAAATGAACTAGTTTTGTGAACATACTATTAACATGGATTATACCAAAATATCGTTCTTTGTCTGTGATATATATACTATTTGAACCACCCTTAATTAAAATAAACTAGTTTTGTGAACATACAATTAACATGGATTATATCAAAACATCTTTCTTTGTCTGTGATATATGTACTATTTGAACCACCCTTAATTAAAATAAACTAGTTTTGTGAACATACAATTAACATGGATAATACCAAAACATCGTTCTTTGTCTGTGATTATAAAGCAAATACGTACAAGGGTATCTGTGATACCTTTAAAGAAAACTACCTTGCATTAATATTGATTTTCCTATCATTGTTGCCAGCTGTCAGTTAATTAAGACATGCAGGTAAAAACAGAGTCATGCCAGCCTGTTATTTTACACTATCAAATCTTACCTGGAAAATCTATGACGACTTTGTTTTTAAAGAAGAACAACAGACCTCAAGCCATTTCCAAATTCAAGTGGTCAAAGTCAGTGATTATATATAAATTACAATATCGTTCAATAATGCTGCTGTCAACAATTATTAAATAAGTTACATTAATAGCAGCACACCATTGTGTGTGACCTCTCTTTCATGAACCTCAAGTGACCGCAAATGATCATACTACGTAGCCAATTAACACATTATATGGACAATGTCCAAAATATATAATTTTGCTATCAACATCACAATGTGATGTCACAATTTAATATGAAAATTACATGATGATGATGATGGTGGTGGTGGTGGTGTCAATGATGATGATGATGATAATATAATAATAATGATGGTGGTGGTGGTGGTGGTGGTGGTGGTAGTGATGATGGTGTTGGTGATAATGATGATGGTGATGGTGGTGGTAGCTAGTAGTGATGATTACACACAGACACCCACACACCCACACACATACACACACCACACATACACAAACACAAACACATACACAAACACAAACACATACACACAGACACAGACACAGACACACAAACACAAACACAAACAGACATACTCACAGACACACACACACACACACACAAACACAAACAGATATTTTGTTTGCTCTTATTCTGTCAAACAAAGAAAAGATTATTAAAGGTAAAAGTCTGTCAACAAAGTGGACAGATATATTAGTATATCAGCATGTGTGTTTATAGGTCACATCGATTTGAGTAAACATAATACAGTGTATGTCTGCCTTAATACCGATGGCCTGATACTGCAGGTTGCTTATCAATCTCACTTCACATCAGGTCATTAATACAGATCTATATTCCTGGCAGTTTGATCGGATTTCAATCAGATGTGTTGCTTAAATACAGTCAACCAACACAGGTGGCCACCTGTATTCAACAGCCACCTTGTTCCGCAAGGCTCAATGGGTAGGTGTAAAACCACTTGCACCAACCAGTGATCCATAACTGGTTCAACAAAGGCCATGGTTTGTGCTATCCTGCCTGTGGGAAGCGCAAATAAAAGATCCCTTGCTGCTAATCGGAAGAGTAGCCCATGTAGTGGCGACAGCGGGTTTCCTCTCAAAATCTGTGTGGTCCGTAACCATGTCTGACGCCATATAACCGTAAATAAAATGTGTTGAGTGTGTCATTAAATAAAACACTTCTTTCTTTCAACAGCCACCTGTCTTAAGAGAGCATTTGTCTATTTGCTCACATCAATTAATATTGTAAATCTGACCTGTATTAAACAGCCACCTGTCTAAAAAGGTCATTTTTATACTCCATTTGATGGCTGCTTAAGACAGGTTTGATTACATACTGATTGACAATATGAAATTATATATATATATTTTTTTTTTTTTTTTTTTTTTTTTTTAAACAGGACATGTAATAACCAATAGAAATTATTAATCGTTATCTAGATTTATGTCAGAAACACTAGGGTGAAATGTTTATGGCTTACTTTATTAAGAAATATTCTCTAATAACATAGTGGGTTGTTTTGCTTCAAAACCAAATGGAAATTTATTTTTATCATTGTTAAATTAGTTAACAATTACCCAAAGTGCCTTACAGTTATTCAAACTTTAAACACAGAAACAAGGAAGCTATATTGATAAAGTTTTTCCAGTCTTTATTAAAGCAAACAATTTAGTTATCTCTAAAACCTATTAAGCTTTTTCATCTATATTTAGCTACAATACTTTATTTAAATATAATTATCTATACAACCAACAGGAAATCAGGAAATGTTACTGAGCATTAAGTTTTAGCGAATTTAGCAAAGTAGAACAAGACCCTAAATTTAAAGACACATGCAATAGTGTTCAAAAATACTTTTGTACGATTGTTTTGTTACACATGATTACACATTATTGATTAAACTATAAGTATGGCAAGCAACAATAGTTAGTTAGTTAGCATGCAAATGTTTGCAATTTTCTACTACTTTAGGTTTTCTGTGAGCTGCATAATGTCAAAATTGATCAATAGTATTATTTCAGATGAACCTAAGCTTATTTATTTAAATTGTTTCAAAAAACGACCTCGCAAAACCTTTATGTCCAATAATGCTGCTGTCAACAATTATTAAATAAGTTACATTAATAGCAGCACACCATTGTGTGTGACCTCTCTTTCATGAACCTCAAGTGACCTCAAATGATCATACTACGTAGCCAATTAACACATTATATGGACAATGTCCAAAATATATAATTTTGCTATCAACATCACAATGTGATGTCACAATTTAATATGAAAATTACATGATGATGATGATGATGGTGGTGGTGGTGGTGGTGTCAATGATGATGATGATGATGATAATAATAATGATGATGGTGGTGGTGGTGGTGGTGGTGGTAGTGATGATGGTGTTGGTGATAATGATGATGATGGTGATGGTGGTGGTAGTAGTGATGATTACACACAGACACCCACACACCCACACACACATACACACCACACATACACAAACACAAACACATACACACAGACACAGACACAGACATACACACAGACACACACACACACACACACACACACACACACAAACACAAACAGATATGTCACTTAATTGGATTTTGCTAAATTTTAAGACTGCTAATATTGTATGATTTACAGTATTAATAAACAGATATTGGAAAGTACACATGTATAATGAATTTTGATGAAAACTTTTAAATAGCACAAATTTTATATTGTTCTAACCAAGGCTTTGCCCGGATGAAAATGTCTTGTGCATGCTTTCTGATTGGAATCTCTGATCGAAACAGTGTACACGGAAAAAGAAAAAAGAAAGAAATGTTTTCAACAACAGACTCCCACGTTTTATTTTACAGTTATGTGGTATCGGACATGTGGTTAAGAGCCATGTGGATAATGAGAGAAAACACCCCGCCACCACTCCAGGGCCTCCTCTTTCAATTGACAGCATGGGATCTTTTATATGCATCATCCCATAGACCCTTGTTATGACACCCAATAGCTGGTGTATTTTTGTGCTGGGGTGTCATTAAACATTCAATCATTCATTCATCCCATAGACAGGATATCACATACCATGGCTTTTATTGTGAACAGGTGTAGCTACATGTATATCAATGCCAAATGTTTTGAGAGGAATTAGCCTTCCCCTCCCATTCATTAGTTGTAAAATTTAGCCCCACACCCTCCAAAGAAAAAAAAGAGATAAATTTTCATTTTCAATGACTTTCCATGACTGATATAAAAATTCCATGACTTGCCAAGCCTGGAAAATAGCATATACAAATTCTATACAACTTTCCAAAACCTCTATGGCCAGTACAAACACTGATAAAAATATAAAGGAAAAGACAAGAATGAAGGAAAAGGTTGAAGGTGAGACATTGTGTATTTTTGTCTAAAATGTTAGAGACCAGTGATTAACAGTCTTCTTTCAGGCACCTACTCAAACACACTCACCACTGCGACCAATTATTTTTAACACCCATTTAAGCAACTATATTTTTCACAAATATTTTTTTTATAGAAAATGTAAAACGAAGTGATCGGGGTGATGTCACATTAATTAACAATTATTAAGGTACTATGATATACTATATGATTGGAATTGGTTAATAGGTGTGTGTGTGTGTGTGCGTGCGTGCACTTGTGTGTCTGTGTGTGTGCACTTGTGTGTCTGTGTGTGTGTGTGCTTGTGTCTGTGTCTGTGTGTGTGTATGTGTGTGTGTCTCTGTGTGTGTGTGTGTGTATGTATGTATTTGTATGTGTGTGTGTGTGACTGTGTGTGTGTGTGTGTGTGTGTGTGTGTGTGTGTGTGTGTGTGTGTATTTGTACATGTGTGTGTGTTTGAGAGAGAGTTATGTACGTGTTATTAATTATGATATTAACTAAGGCACAAAAAAACAAACATGACATAAGCTTTATTGTTATATAATACTAATTATGATATTAAGTAAGGCACACAAAAACACAACATGACATAAGCTTTATTGTTATATGATACCCACTCTGACATGATCATAACCTGTATATCTAATGACATCCAATAGCTATTAATCAAGGAACAATATAGAACTTACATGTATACAACTTCTTAGCTACATTTTCATATTTATAAAATAATATTTTAACCAATTTAAATTGAATAACATAAACAAATACAAAAAAAATATATTTATTTACTTACCCATTACTCCAGAGTTAAAACTACATGTGTGTACATGTTCATCATCAAGTGATCTCTCAAATTAGTACACATGTAAATGTATCCAAATACAGTAGTATTTAAAGTGGCGGACACCAAACTCCACACTGTCTTGTTTATCAGTTTACTACCACTGATCCCAGTGCACAATATGCAGTGTTCTGCTTGGTGCAAAGTTAAATTCTATTTACAGTGGATGTCTCTTTGTTTGAATACACCCCAACATGGGGAGCTGGTTCGCTGCCAAGTTCTTTGTCACTGATCAAGATACTGCTGTCTGTGTACAGCATATGCTGTATTGAAAAAACCCTGGTCTTCTGTGCCTACAGTGCTACTGTCCACCCGCAACCAATACCCATTAGCATAGATTTAATTTAGACACAGAAGTCCATTGCAGACTGCACTAGCACACAGTGCCACACACACAAAGGAAAAGGAGCAATATTTAGCAATACTTTAGTGTATTGTTTATTAATGAGAGAGAGGTTATAGCTATTGAGTATCAAGTATAATTTTTTAATTCAAATTTTTGCTTAACCATGTGTCTTAAATATGTATATCCCGTCTTTATGACACTGAATTTATGTTACGTTATGTTGCATCAAATTACTTCATCACACGCCACATTATGTAACGTTACTTTATAATTTTTATATCAACAGAGTATTCGTTTAAATACAAGTACCTTTGCTGGATGCCCAATAATACCTGTCCCAAGTCCATCCAGCAAAGGTTTCATTAACATTGTGAACTATTTGATTGGTTCCCAATGTGGCCATTTGGTTTACTGTGAAGCACATAAACCAGTCTAGCAGACATTTTCTGCTCGGTCTGGCTGAATGCCGCCCTGCTGTGTTTTTTTATGCTGGGGTGTCCCATCTGTCCATCCATCCATCCATCCATCCATCCATCCATTGAAATATAATTATTGTAACTGTGACACACTATCATTTTGTTTCATGTTACATATGGTAGAACAGAAAGCCCAGACAGCATTTAGAAGGCAGAATATATACAATAGCAGACTATCTTGCTCCATCCCAACCAGTGTCCCATCAAAGGCCAAGATATTTTCTGTCCTGTCCTTGAAAAATGCATATGAAAGATACATTGATGCTTTCCTATTTGGAGTAGCCTTATATGGCAGCAGCAGGTTTCTTCTTTCAAGTATCACCGTAACTCTTTTGATACATTTTGAAACAACTTCTTTAAAGATAAATGGTATCTAAAACCCTACTCATGTTATTGTGTGTGTGTACATCCTTCTATTACTAAAAAAAAGCAGAAAAGGAGACGGAATATTAATCCAAAGACACATCAGCACTGTTTACACTATGGCTACTACTTGGTGTCTTAAATTACTGTCACCACATAGGTTATTCCATTTAAAACAGCAGCAAGGGAAGGGATCTTGTATGTGCCCTTTCCCAAAGGCAGGACAGCATATTCCATAGTCTTTGATGTATTAGTTGTAAGAGTAGGGTGAAAAACAAAAACCACCAAAAACCCCAACCTATGTACACCAAAGGTGATTGATTTGATAGCCATACGGTGGTACCTCATTTCAAGAGAGCATAGGACAGGATTGAGATCAGTCAGTACAATGCTTGTGTAACAGGCTTTGGTTGAAAGAACAATCTCCCTCAGTTGACCCATTTTCGGATTAGTTTTTTTCCTGTGCAAATCTGTGCCACACAACTGGTACAAGGGCCATGGTATGTGCTGTCCTTTCTTTGGGAAAGTGCATATAATAGATCTCTTGCTGCTTACAGGAAGTAGCACGTTTCCTCTGAAGACTACATGTCACAATTACCAAAAGTCTGACATCCTGTTGTGGATTATTAATACATCAATCACTGATAGAAATAACAATGTTTTTTACTAGTCCACAGGACAAATACATTTATTTGTCAGCCAATATTTTCACTTGTTCAAATAAATGGTTTATTTTATTCAAGTATCAGGATGATGTTTGTGATTGCTCAAACTGAAACTACACTGAAAACTTTTACATGTCCACTGGACAACCAAATAGGCACATTTTGCTTGTCCAAATAGATTTTCACTTGTCGGGACAAACGGACAAGTGCTTATTTTGAACACTGTCAATGTGCTCTAGTGGTGCTGTTAAATAAAACAAACTAACTCCAGTGAGCCTACTACCGTAAGCTGCATCCTGCCCTCCAGCCCGTGTGACTACAGAACAAACTAACTCCAGTGAGCATACCACCGTGAGTTGCATCCTGCCCTCCAGCCCGTGTGACTACAGAACAAACTAACTCCAGTGAGCATACCACCATGAGTTGCATCCTGCCCTCCAGCCCGTGTGACTACAGAACAAACTAACTCCAGTGAGCCTACCACCGTAAGCTGCATCCTGCCCTCCAGCCCGTGTGACTACAGAACAAACTAACTCCAGTGAGCCTACCACCGTACGCTGCATCCTGCCCTCCAGCCCGTGTGACTACAGAACAAAGTCAAGGCGGAGGCCGGACTCGGGATAGGCGTGTTTGAAACCATAATGGTACATGGATATGTTAAACCACTTAACAATAAGGCTTTTAACAAAGAGAAGATCTCAACTTTCACCACTTCAGAATTCTCTCTCAGGATTAGTAAATGTCACCCAACTGTTTCTCCTACAATGTAAAATATCTGAAATGTGCACCGTAAGCTGAATCCTTCCCTCCAGCCCGTGTGACTACAGAACAAAGTCAAGGAGGAGGCCGGACTCAGGATAGGCGTGTTCGAAATCATAATGGTACATGGACACGCTAAACCACTTAACAATAAGGCTTTTAACAAAACAGAAGATCTCAACTTTCACCACTTCAGAATTCTCTCTCAGGATTAGTAAATGTCACCCAACTGTTTCTCCTACAACGTAAAATATCTGAAATGTGCACAATGCTGCCTTGTATAACTTAATATCCAACAGGTACAATAAACTTGGCCTTATGTTTCAAACATCATAATGGATCATGGAAACTGCATGATTTAGCACAATATCCTGTTCAAATGTGTGCAATTTACAGTTCAAAACAGTGCATACATATACAGAAACATCGCACTGCGAATGCATGATTTGCAGCATTTATCGATCAACTGCCAATATTTTTGCCATTTAAGGAAAATAAACCTAAAGATTTTTTGTTGTTTAATGACACCACTGGAGCACATTGATTAATTAATCATTGGTTAATGCATGTCAAACATTTGGTAATTCCAAGTCTTCAGAGGAAACCCTCTACATTTGGTAATTCCAACAGTCTTCAGAGGAAACCCTCTACATTTGGTAATTCCAAGTCTTCAGAGGAAACCCTCTACATTTGGTAATTCCAAGTCTTCAGAGGAAACCCTCTACATTTGGTAATTCCAAGTCTTCCGAGGAAACCCTCTACATTTTGTTAATTCCAACAGTCTTCAGAGGAAACCCTCTACATTTGGTAATTCCAAGTCTTCAGAGGAAACCCTCTACATTTGGTAATTCCAAGTCTTCAGAGGAAACCCTCTACATTTGGTAATTCCAACAGTCTTCAGAGGAAATCCTCTACATTTGGTAATTCCAAGTCTTCAGAGGAAACCCTCTACATTTTTCCAATAGCAGAAAGGAATCTTTTATATGCATTTTCAAACAGGCAGGCCAGCATATTCCACGATCTTTGATATGCCTCGCCTGAAGGGTTTGTGTCACAGGATCAAACCACCTTAGTAGATTCATTCAACTGATTGGATTTTTTTACGTTCCAACCAGTGCACCACAACTGGTCAAAGCTATGGTATGTGCTTTCCTGTCTGTGGGAAAGTGCATATAAAAGTGCAATCGGAAAAATGTAGCATGTTTCCTATAATAACTAGTGGTGTCGTTAAACAAAACAAACGTTTACCTTTGATACATCAGCCATGGGCACTGATTGTGATGGGGGTGGGGGGGGGGGACCCAGTCAGAGAATGGGTCGACCTAGAGGGTTCGATTCTACAACCATCCTACAACTCTCTTCATTAGATCAGGTCAGGTCATAGGATTTAACATGCACACACAGAACAAGCTGTTGTAGTGCACGCCTGTAATGGGCACAGTTGTCAGACTGAGCTGACCAGGACAGGAAAAGGGTTTTGGTTGGGTGGGAGGAGGGGACCGCCTGCACTGGCAAGTGCAAGGGAGCACCAGCAGCCCGCCCGGAGTGGGTGGGAGGAGGGGACCGCCTGTGCTGGCAAGTCTTTGGCACAATGTTACAAGCAGTTTAACACACAAACATCACTAGTTAACTACAGCTGACCGTTTTTCAGCACACGACTGGTTACCTGTCTCGCTCATAAACCGGTTCAACTATTAGTAATCCACTGTTTCCAGTAGACAGCAGCCCAGTCTACTGTAATCTTCACACTGTGGTGCATATAGCAAGCGCAACAAGGACTTGTATGCCAGTCTATCTATATCGGCAGCAACACATATCACTTCCGGGTTTTGATTACGAGAAATACGTCAGTAAATACTCTTTTTTTTTCCAGATTTTAATCAGTAAGAGAGACATTCTGCTTGTAAAAAAACTCAAGTACATTTCGGCAATTTTCAAGTAGTTTTTCCAGGACCTTTTCTGAATTTGCAAAATTCCAGTACTTTTCAAGTACTACGTCAAAATTCAAGGACTTTTCCAGGCCCGTGCGAACCCTGACCAGTACCCGGCCCGGGGTGGGTGGGAGGAGGGGACCACCCAGACCTGTCAACCTTTAGTCAAGAGAAAGCAGGTGAGTGTTGAAAAAGCAGAAGATTTTGTCAAAAAGCAGGAGATTTTTTAAATTCACACAATTTAACCCAAAATCGCAAGATTTAAAAAAAACATAATTACAATAAGTTATATGAATACTATATAATGTCATATATACTTCTTAACCTTAGATCTTGGCATTAAAAAAAATAATAATAAAAAAATAAAAAATAAAAAATTTTTTTTATTTTATTTTAAGTTTAAATATTATTATGATTTAATACATATAAAAAAAAATTAAAATATTTTGTCCAAAAATGTTAAGAACATGAACAAGAAATAATTTTTTTAATTAGTACATTTATGGTATTACACTTACAGCCTTACAGGTTGCATTACATTATCATTTGTGGTTAATATTCAGTTAATATTCAGTTTTTACTATAATGAGGAACGGTGGCGTGGTACTTCTTTAAAATCATTATAATGATGCAATAAACATTGTATTTTTATTAATCATAAGTAAAACCTCATTACAGACATCGTGTGAAATATACCGGAATTATACCCATTTCCGTGAGTAACTTTATGTCAATGTCAAACACAACATTTTTTAATTGTACAAAAACAATTTCTTGAAGAGTATCCTTATAACCAACATTTTACTGCACAAACATACAAAATTAACTGACACAAGTAATGAAGTATGTTTATACAGCTAATTGGTCTTTTCGTTGTCTTGCTGTGACGTGATTTTAACAAGCATCGTGTGTATATATCGCTGTCAACTCGCAGTCTGGCAGTTCAGATTCGTCATAGTTGCATTATGTAATCCAGTGGGAAGACATTTTACAATTCAGAGGTGTTATGAGAACTAAATTGGATAGGTTTTTTTTTTATATATATATATATGTAACACTGAATGTCAATACACAGCCTGCTAAATTAGCGGCAACACGCTTCGTAGCCATTACGATGACAACAAACATTATAATAACACGTCATTTTATAAACTCCATGTGCTTTTTTAACAATATAAATAGGCTATCCCACAATTCTCACTTCGGCAAAGGTTAAACAGTTGGGACAATTCGGCCTGTTACATTCTCAGAAACCGAAAGTAGTCGACATTTTCCGAATGAGAAAAAAAAGGTAGAGTTACTTCCCTTATGTTATTTTGACAAAAGAGGATCGATAGAAACTGTCTCCTGCACAGGTGAAAGGAGATTTGATCAAATACCGGGAGACTCCCGCGGAATCCGGGAGGGTTGACAGGTCTGGGACCACCTGCGCTGGCATGTGCAAGGGAGCACCAGCAGTCCGCCCGGGTGGGTAGGAAGAGGGGACCACCTGCGCTGGCATGTGCAAGAGAGCACAAGCAGCCAAACTGGGGTTGGTAGCGGGTGGGGTCTCTTTTTATTATCGGCAAGAGATCTTTTATATACACCATCCCACAGACAGGGTTATTCATCCGTGTAGATTTATTATGGACAAACTAATTTACTAACAAACATTAAGTATGGATGTATTCAGAATACAATCAATGGTGATCATGTTGAACGATATCATTACTAGGTCATCAATGTATACATGGTAACACTGGAGAGCAGTAGCTGTAATCACAGATCTGCTCTGCATTCACTTGATGGAACATTCAGTGGTATTACATAATGATTCATGAACAGTTTCCAGTGGACATTATGTGAGTGGAATATATACTCATCAACGGCTGTGCTATGTGCTATTCTGTCTGTGGGATGGTGCATAATATAAAACATCCCTTAATATTAATCGAAAAACTAGGTCCTAGTAATGAGCTACTCTTGGCAAACTAAGTTTCAAAACATATATAGCTCCCTCTTTTTAATTCAGCCGACCAATCAAAATTGCCCCAAATTTCCTTCATTCAAATTGCATACAGTTTCCCTTTAGCATTAATCCTATAGCACCAAAACCAACCCTCCGCCTGTTACTGACCTCGGTCGGGCTGCTGGTGCTCCCTTGCACCCACCAGTGCGGGCGGTCCCCTCTCCCTCCCTCCCCAACCCTTTCCTGTCCTGGACAGATGAGCCAGCCGAAGCCAGCACCTGTGCCCATGGCAGGTGTGCACTAAAACAGCTTCCTCTGAATGTGCACATTAAACCATGACTTGACTTAATAGAAAAATGTAGCAGGTTTCCTCTTTAAAAAAAAAACTATATGTAAAAATTACCAAATGGTTCATATCCAATAGCTAATGATTAATAAATCAATGTGCTCTAGTGGTGTCATTAAAGAAAACAAACTTTAACTTATAACAATAATATACATGTATATAAACATTATATAATATTATTCAGTTATTAATATATCATTAAAGAAAAGGAAGGAAATATGTGTTTAAAAATACCCCAGCACATTTTATAACTACATGTACAGTTAGTTACTGTCAAACATTGGTTATTTGGTAGACGGAGAAAAGGAAATGTTTTTATTTAACAATGCACTCAACACATTTTATTTACGGTTATATGGTGTCAGGCATATGGTTAAGGACCACGCAGATATTGAGAGAGGAAACTCTCTGTCGCCACTTCATGGGCTACTCTTTTTGATTAGCAACAAGGGATATTTTATATGCATTATCCCACAGACAGGATAGTACATACCATGACCTTTGTTACACCAATTGTGGAGCACTGGCTGGAACGAGAAATAACCCAATGGGTCCACTGATGGGGATCGATCCTAGACCGACCATGCATCAAGCGAATGCTTTACCACTGGGCTACGTCTCACCCCCAGGTAGAGGGACAAAGGAAATCCAATGCTGCATCCAACACCAAAGTTTGTGTTACAAAAATGTGAACTCAGGCAAAGTAGACCATTTGCTGAGATAGACAATGGCAAACAATCAGAGACTTTCCGACAGGTGGCGCTCGTGCACTATACACCATTCCTTTTTCTAAATTTGTATTGTCGTAAAGCACCGATCGGTATATCCCTCTAATATTCCCGACCTAATTGTGAGCATGTATGATGACTAAAGCGTAGAACGGCTAAAAATTAAAATAAATAATAAAAACCTACGAAATTCCACAGTTGGAACAAATGGATGAATAAAAAAGAACAAAATAATGTCCAGCTAAATCGTGGGTTTTCCCCAACCACGTAGGCTACTCCCTACCGTTCTTACAACTTTCTATCATATATCCATCATGCCAAAACCATTAAATGTGTACATATTTGACTGATAATACTTGAGTGTTTGCAATAATAAAACGGTAACAGCATTTAATAAAGTTTTAATTTGTAAAACGCCACGTTCCATTCTTCGCTGTTTACTTCCGGGTTCTATTCAATGTTATTTGTTTATCATAGTTTGACACCCAGTAACCGATGTATTTTTTGTGCTGGGGTGTCGTTAAACATTCATTCATTCATTTACTATTCAATGTTTGTTATCGCGATTTAATATGAAGATATACGTGTTTAAAACCACAAATTATTCGTTTGCAGAGTAGAGTAAATTCAACCAAATTTGTCAACAATTATTTTTAATAAATTATTTCAATGAAAAAAAAAAAAAAAAAAAACCATACCAAACAAAATAAATAAAATAAATAAATAAATTAAAAATATATATATATTCAATGTAAAATTACAAAATTTAAAAATGTTTATATGTATACATGTAATAAATTTAAAAAATCAATAACATACATATATAATTACAGAAATAAATATTAAATTTTCAAATGAAAAATAAATAGGAAATTTAAAATATTAAATGTTTTTTTTGTTCTTAATTTTTTTTTTTTTCACATGTAAGTAGAAATATAACAATGCTTTTTCATACACATTTACATGAAATTAGAAATGATAGTGGTATTTTTTTCAATATTTATAATTTGTTAATGTAAATAATTTAATTTGTGTGTACAAAATGACATAATCTGATAGGAATTCTGATTTCACTGAGCCTGTTTTAACATAAATCTATTTGACCTACCGGTATCTAAATTTTATACTTTTCAGTACTCATATTAAGAAAAGTCCAATGTAAATAATCTTTATCATGGTTCATACACTTATTTACCAAGAAAATTCATGACTTTCCATGATTTCCACTGATAATGAAATTAACAGCAATTGAAAACTGCTTTAGACATTATACTATTTTTTCTCTCCAAAGGCTGCAAGAGTAATAAATTATAAATTAAAGAAACAAAATATTGCTATTTTACAAATGTGGATTTCTAAAACCAGATGCAGCAAGAAATAATTATGACTATATATAAAAGTACACTTATGGTTTACTAATAGTTTAAAGTGAATATAGGTACAACACCAATTAACACTAATTACATTAATTTCAAGAGATGCATTACATGCAGTATTCACACATGGCTTGTTTCATATTCAATGTATGATGAGTTACTTGCTTAGCATGTACATGTATTTAATAAACTGTACATAAACAATACCTATCTGGTATTTATATTTTCAGTCCAACAGTGTGGGTTTTTCATGCCATGCTAGAATTTATCACAATGTAGTCAACATACTCCCCCAAAAAGTAAAAGTATTATAAACTGTTATAGGCTTAAACAGTCACTAGAGAATAAAATGTTGGGATTTTGCTACATTTGTCTAAATTAGTCCAGTTAGGCAATAATAAAAATAAAAAAAATAAAAAGAGACCCCCTCTCAAAATAGAAAAAGAAAAAAAAATCCAGTTTCAGGATATTTATGTAAATAAATTCTAGATTATAATTTGGGAAGTATTTTGTTATGGTTAGTTTGTTTTGGGGTCACTAGCAAAAACAAAACAGTTTGTTCTGTTATAGTACACATTGCAAAACAAGCTCCGCAGTCTCTTAGAATAACCAATAATGAAAAGAAATTAATATTTTAAATTTGGTGTTAAACATCTGTGTTTCAGAAAAATAGCCTGCATAATTTGGCCCATGGTTTTGACACTTGGCATAGATACTGACTCACCAAGAAGGTAAACCCATAGCCACCACACAGGCTACTCCTACCAATTACTTTAATTTCAGCATTTTCACTTTCATTGGAGTTATTTGTTTACACCACCATCACAGCATCCTTTGGTAGTGTTTTTGTCAGTAATTTCAGATATGCTTAGGTATAAAAAGAAAATTCATACTACATACATATTACAGCTTACAAAAGAGATACCCAACTAATAGGCCCCCTATAGATAGATTAACAAAGGAATAATCAAATGTTGAGTTTTAACAAATGAAGAAAAGAAAATTTTATTCTGCCTTGTACCTAAAACAAATTCTGGGAACATGACTAAAAAATATTAGGTAGGGCCAGTCTAAACTTTAAAAAAACACCAAAAAAACAACTACATCTGTACTTTTTAACTTAAAAAAAAAAGGGAAAAAATAATCAGGGTAAGCCTTTTTTTTAGGTAGGGTTGGTTTCAAGAAACAATTGTTTTTACACCTCAATGGGCACTCCACATCTCACTATTCTGTTTACATTGTATGTATGCTATTTGCATGTCTCAAACTATTATTTTCTTCTTCAAATTGTGTATTAGGGGCTGTGGAAGAGGTGAGGGCCGATAGGGCCATGGTCTCCTCTTTTTTCCTGTTACTGTTCTCAAAAGTCTGGAGATGTCATAGGCCCTATGTTAACATCTGATATTTAAACTTATTCTGGGTGAGCATGCCACCGAACCCCCACAAACAGGTTCGGGCCCTCAAATACATGTATATACACGCTCGCTCGCTCGCTCGCTCGCTCTCTCGCTCTCTCTCTCTCTCTCTCTCTCTCTCTCTCTCTCTCTCTCTCTCTCTCTCTCTCTCACATACACCACAACCTTTTAACAAACAGCACACTATAAGTACCCCTACCCCATCCCCACTTTCAAATACACTCCACTGGCCCTGTACATAAATAAAAAAAGGTGTTGTTTCTAAAACATTTTTTCTTTTAGTCTGTGAAAATAAATAAATTAATTAATTAAATAATCGACAACAAACATGATCAATGCCATGGGGGGTAGGACGAACTCACCTAAACCCTCCCCTCACCAAAAAGCAGTGAACAAATAAACAAATGTCCATATAGCATACATAAAAGGAAGAAAATATAATATTTCAACTAGATTTTATTCAAATAATATATAAATAATTAATTTTGTTTTAAAACCACACACCGAGAATGGATAGGTTTTTGGCAATGACATACAAACGACTCGTTTTTCAGTGATTCACTGTTTGTTTTGTTTTTTGTTGTTGTTGTATTTTGTCATATACTAGATCCGTTATGCAGTCCAGACATTCTTTGTGCAATGCATCATGGTCTTTTCCTGTTTATACAGAGGTGGACATGTAATTTTATACGACCAGTGGCTTCAAATCACACTACTGAACAGATGTTTAAAGTGAGACTCTAGGGAGTATAGTGACGACGCGACCTCTAAGGGGGAGATAATTTCTGGGTGTTCGCCATTTGAACATATATCTGTATAACACAAACAATTATGAAAAACTGAGTCAGGGCTAGTCTAGAGATAAAGCTATTTTATATTAGGCATATACACATTAGTGAAGGGTGTGTGTGTGTGTGTGTGTGTGTGTGTGTTTATTGGGAAAGATATATTATCTGTTTAGAATCGCTTGACCCAAAATGCATCCAAAAATAAATTAAATAAATTAAATATTTTATATATTTTATTATTCTTTTTGGCAGGACGCAAATAAATTATGAAGTCCCCCTTCCTTGTTTTGGATAAAGTCAAAATTGTCCCACCTAATTCCTGCCCTGGATTGAATTCCTGCCCTGGATTGAATTCCTGGCCCAGATTGAATTCCTGCCCCGGGTTGGGTCCCTGGCCTTCAGAGGCCAAACCGGGGGGGGGGGGGGGGGGGGGAGACTCAGGACAGGAGGTGAATGTAGAGATGCATCACAGCCTCCTGGATGTCATCTGTAACTGTTTGTTAATTAATTTTAATGTTTGTTAATTACTGTTTTAAAAAAAAAAGCCCACAAAGCAGTAAGGGTGTACAATTAGGCATATCACGAGCCCACCCTATTATAAAAGTAAAGATTGTTTTTATCAGGAACAACCTTCATTATGTGACATATGTACCTAGTCAACTCTCCATGGGGTATAAACTAGCTACATTACCGTACTTCAAAACTTGGCCTGGCTTTAACAATACTATCTGTGACTGTGAAATATAGTTTTAACAAGGAAATATATTGATATATGTCACAGCCATCTTGGAGGGTAAAGTAAACAGTTTAAAACATAGCTGGATAATCAGTGTCAAATGGGTGATAAACTTCCACACACAAAGCAGTATATGTAAATACGTTTTAACAGCTCAATGGGTAGGGGTACGCAAAAGCATACAAGATGGGGGGGGGGGGGGGGGCAACTCCTGGAGCACTGGACAAAAATGATACAGATATTCAGGCAAAATGTACAAACCTGAGACCTGTTTACCATGTATTTGCATCATTCCACCCTCAGAATTAGTTGTAATTCACGTAAAAATGTGTAGTGATTCGTGCAATCCTATATATAGCTGTTTGGCAATAATGCTAATATGATTAAAACTATTTATGCAGATTCGGGCATTTTTGTTTAATTTGGGCAAAAACCTGTCTGCACCCCCCCCCCACCCCCCCCCCCCCTTTACAAAAATGGGAGCTCATAACCAACCAAACACTAATTTACTATCCTAGACAGACAGCTCAGATAGCTGAGGTGTGTGCCCTGAAGAGTGTTTAAACCTCAATTGGATATAAGCACAAAACTGAAATGAATGGTAGTTACTGGGTCCGCATCCTGGTACTAGCTGTCACCGTGAGTGAGATTAACAACTCACTGTGTAGGCGTACATGTAAGGGCACAACACTGACTTCTCTCTCACTAACAACTAACAAGTAACCAGGCTTTCTGTCACCGTGAGTGAGATTAACAACTCACTGTGTAGGCGTACATGTAAGGGCACAACACCGACTTCTCTCTCACTAACCACTAACAAGTAACCAGGCTTTCTGTCACCGTGAGTGAGATTAACAACTCACTGTGTAGGCGTACATGAAAGGGCACAACACTGACTTCTCTCTCACTAACAACTAACAAGTAACCAGGGTTTCTGTCACCGTGAGTGAGATTAACAACTCACTGTGTAGGCGTACATGTAAGGGCACAACACTGACTTCTCTCTCACTAACAACTAACAAGTAACCAGGCTTTCTGTCACCGTGAGTGAGATTAACAACTCACTGTGTAGGCGTACATGTAAGGGCACAACACCGACTTCTCTCTCACTAACCACTAACAAGTAACCAGGCTTTCTGTCACCGTGAGTGAGATTAACAACTCACTGTGTAGGCGTACATGAAAGGGCACAACACCGACTTCTCTCTCACTAACCACTAACAAGTAACCAGGCTTTCTGTCACCGTGAGTGAGATTAACAACTCACTGTGTAGGCGTACATGTAAGGGCACAACACCGACTTCTCTCTCACTAACAAGTAACCAGGCTTTCTGTCACCGTGAGATTAACAACTCACTGTGTAGGCGTACATGTAAGGGCACAACACCGACTTCTCTCTCACTAACAAGTAACCAGGCTTTCTGTCACCGTGAGTGAGATTAACAACTCACTGTGTAGGCATACATGAAAGGGCACAACACCGACTTCTCTCTCACTAACCACTAACAAGTAACCAGGCTTTCTGTCACCGTGAGTGAGATTAACAACTCACTGTGTAGGCATACATGAAAGGGCACAACACCGACTTCTCTCTCACTAACCACTAACAAGTAACCAGGCTTTCTGTCACCGTGAGTGAGATTAACAACTCACTGTGTAGGCGTACATGTAAGGGCACAACACCGACTTCTCTCTCACTAACCACTAACAAGTAACCAGGCTTTCTGTCACCGTGAGTGAGATTAACAACTCACTGTGTAGGCGTACATGTAAGGGCACAACACCGACTTCTCTCTCACTAACCACTAACAAGTAACCAGGCTTTCTGTCACCGTGAGTGAGATTAACAACTCACTGTGTAGGCATACATGTAAGGGCACAACACCGACTTCTCTCTCACTAACCACTAACAAGTAACCAGGCTTTCTGTCACCGTGAGATTAACAACTCACTGTGTAGGCGTACATGTAAGGGCACAACACCGACTTCTCTCTCACTAACCACTAACAAGTAACCAGGCTTTCTGTCACCGTGAGTGAGATTAACAACTCACTGTGTAGGCGTACATGTAAGGGCACAACACCGACTTCTCTCTCACTAACAACTAACAAGTAACCAGGCTTTCTGTCACCGTGAGTGAGATTAACAACTCACTGTGTAGGCGTACATGTAAGGGCACAACACCGACTTCTCTCTCACTAACCACTAACAAGTAACCAGGCTTTCTGTCACCGTGAGTGAGATTAACAACTCACTGTGTAGGCATACATGTAAGGGCACAACACCGACTTCTCTCTCACTAACCACTAACAAGTAACCAGGCTTTCTGTCACCGTGAGATTAACAACTCACTGTGTAGGCGTACATGTAAGGGCACAACACCGACTTCTCTCTCACTAACCACTAACAAGTAACCAGGCTTTCTGTCACCGTGAGTGAGATTAACAACTCACTGTGTAGGCGTACATGTAAGGGCACAACACCGACTTCTCTCTCACTAACAACTAACAAGTAACCAGGCTTTCTGTCACCGTGAGTGAGATTAACAACTCACTGTGTAGGCGTACATGTAAGGGCACAACACCGACTTCTCTCTCACTAACCATTAACACGTAACCAGGGTTTCTGTCACCGTGAGTGAGATTAACAACTCACTGTGTAGGCGTACATGTAAGGGCACAACACCGACTTCTCTCTCACTAACAACTAACAATTAACCAGGCTTTCTGTCACCGTGAGTGAGATTAACAACTCACTGTGTAGGCGTACATGTAAGGGCACAACACCGACTTCTCTCTCACTAACCATTAACACGTAACCAGGGTTTCTGTCACCGTGAGTGAGATTAACAACTCACTGTGTAGGCGTACATGTAAGGGCACAACACCGACTTCTCTCTCACTAACAAGTAACCAGGCTTTCTGTCACCGTGAGTGAGATTAACAACTCACTGTGTAGGCGTACATGTAAGGGCACAACACCGACTTCTCTCTCACTAACCATTAACACGTAACCAGGGTTTCTGTCACCGTGAGTGAGATTAACAACTCACTGTGTAGGGTGTACATGTAAGGGCACAACACCGACTTCTCTCTCACTAACAAGTAACCAGGCTTTCTGTCACCGTGAGTGAGATTAACAACTCACTGTGTAGGCGTACATGTAAGGGCACAACACCGACTTCTCTCTCACTAACCATTAACACGTAACCAGGGTTTCTGTCACCGTGAGTGAGATTAACAACTCACTGTGTAGGCGTACATGTAAGGGCACAACACTGACTTCTCTCTCACTAACAAGTAACCAGGCTTTCTGTCACCGTGAGTGAGATTAACAACTCATTGTGTAGGCGTACATGTAAGGGCACAACACCGACTTCTCTCTCACTAACCACTAACAAGTAACCAGGCTTTCTGTCACCGTGAGTGAGATTAACAACTCATTGTGTAGGCGTACATGTAAGGGCACAACACCGACTTCTCTCTCACTAACCACTAACAAGTATCCAGGCTTTCTGTCACCGTGAGTGAGATTAACAACTCACTGTGTAGGCGTACATGTAAGGGCACAACACCGACTTCTCTCTCACTAACAACTAACAATTAACCAGGCTTTCTGTCACCGTGAGTGAGATTAACAACTCACTGTGTAGGCGTACATGTAAGGGCACAACACCGACTTCTCTCTCACTAACCATTAACACGTAACCAGGGTTTCTGTCACCGTGAGTGAGATTAACAACTCACTGTGTAGGCGTACATGTAAGGGCACAACACCGACTTCTCTCTCACTAACAAGTAACCAGGCTTTCTGTCACCGTGAGTGAGATTAACAACTCACTGTGTAGGCGTACATGTAAGGGCACAACACCGACTTCTCTCTCACTAACCATTAACACGTAACCAGGGTTTCTGTCACCGTGAGTGAGATTAACAACTCACTGTGTAGGGTGTACATGTAAGGGCACAACACCGACTTCTCTCTCACTAACAAGTAACCAGGCTTTCTGTCACCGTGAGTGAGATTAACAACTCACTGTGTAGGCGTACATGTAAGGGCACAACACCGACTTCTCTCTCACTAACCATTAACACGTAACCAGGGTTTCTGTCACCGTGAGTGAGATTAACAACTCACTGTGTAGGCGTACATGTAAGGGCACAACACTGACTTCTCTCTCACTAACAAGTAACCAGGCTTTCTGTCACCGTGAGTGAGATTAACAACTCATTGTGTAGGCGTACATGTAAGGGCACAACACCGACTTCTCTCTCACTAACCACTAACAAGTAACCAGGCTTTCTGTCACCGTGAGTGAGATTAACAACTCATTGTGTAGGCGTACATGTAAGGGCACAACACCGACTTCTCTCTCACTAACCACTAACAAGTATCCAGGCTTTCTGTCACCGTGAGTGAGATTAACAACTCACTGTGTAGGCGTACATGTAAGCGCACAACACCGACTTCTCTCTCACTAACCATTAACACGTAACCAGGGTTTCTGGAAGAGGATAAAATAGGTATGGCACCATACCCAAATGTTTTTGCAAATTATATTTTTTTAAGTTAACTTTTTCACAAAATTAATTACTCTTATCATTACTGTATGATTTTCTTAACCCTAATCCTGAACTTAACCCATACCCTCTGTTGACTGTGGTTGCATTTAATTCCATAGGAACCGGCCTCGGTGGCGTCGTGGTTAGGCCATCGGTCAACAGGCTGGTAGGTACTGGGTTCAGATCCAGTCAAGGCATGGGATTTTTAATCCAGATACCGACTCTAAACCCTGAGTGAGTGATCCGCAAGGCTCAATGGGTAGGTGTAAACCACTTGCACCGACCAGTGATCCATAACTGGTTCAACAAAGGCCATGGTTTGTGCTATCCTGCCTGTCGGAAGTGCAAATAAAAGATCCCTTGCTGCTAGTAAAATTATTTTAACGGTATATTTTTTAAATCCCCAAGTCAATGATTGATAAAGCTAAAAATCCATTAAATCATATAGCTATACAGGGCTATCTCTGGGTGAGCAGAAACTTTCAAAAAATTTACAATCCTAGTTAATTTCTAACAAAATACCAATTATTACATGAATTTATTTCGCCAAATTAATATAAAATTCACAACTAGTGAATTTGGTGAGTGTCAGAGCTACATGTATCACATTTGTAATTATGTACGGTAGATATAAACCCAAAGGAAACAGACCAACTACTTTTATTAGTGTAATTATACTTTGTGCCACCTATCTCACATACAAACAAGGGGCCATTTGGTCAACTGTTAGTTATCAAGATATTAACAGAAGTTTTCATAACAATAACTGTAAACATAATCGTAAAGTTTAACTTCGAACAACCAAAGGTATCCATAGCCACAATCAAATCTAAGGTGTATTTAGTATTTGTGCAAACATAATTAAAAGGAAAATATTAATCTAACTCAGTGTAAACCAAATGGCTATGTCAGGAACCAATAAAACAGTTTGCAAACATTAGTGAAACCCGTAGCTGGTTGAATTTGGGCCAAGTTTTTTAAATATAGAAAGCTTTTATGTTTTGTTTTGAATTTGGCTCGTATATGGCAGTTTCCTCTTCATCAAAGCCTTGATGGACTGTGGACAAAGTTAACACACCATATCTCATATACTAGTGTATACTGTTGTCTAATTCTCTCTTGTTTGTCTTTTTTTATGATTGGATTTTTCTTCAAAAATGCTCAAAATTATGTTAACATTTGATCCAGTCTTTGTTTTTCACTAAGCATTATTCCAACTGGTCCATAGCCTGCCTTTAACGCCCCTCACTCCAACCCACCCCCACCCCCAATTCTTTCCCTTCTCGACTGGCTATGTTAAGAGTTTGTACCCACAATGTGCATATTTGAACCTTAACATAGCCATCCATTTTAATGTGTGTTTGAGCCTATAAATTTTAGAAAATATTCCTGTATCTTAGCAACAACCAAGTGTCCGAGTTGCTCAGACGATGGCATGCCACTCCTCAGCGTTACATCTGTCACGTTATTGTTTATATGTGTCATATTTGACCGATTTCGAATGACACTAGTTGTTCAAAGATTTTGCTACATTGGGTATTCCAGAGAAGAACCTAGATTTCTTCTTGATGCCATGATAACGGTCAAATTATCTTGTTCTAATTGTTTCTTTTTATTCCCAACCCTAAGTTTGTTTTGCTTTATGACATAACTCTAGCACATTGATATCATCAGCTATTGGATGTCAAACATTTGGTCATTTTCAACTCGTAGTCGAATATTTTCATTAGTAGCAAGAGATCTTTGATATGCACTTTCCCACAGACAGAAAAGCACATACCATGTCAGTGTTCGAGATTAACAGTATCCCGATATCCCGGGGATACCAGAATTTAATTTTGGATACCAGACTTCAAGAACCCAGTATTCAACCAGGATACCATATACCGTATTTTCCCATGTATTATGCGCACCGGTGTATAATGCGCACCCCACACTTTGAATGTTTATTCCAAGAAAAAAACCATGAACCACAATATAATGCACAGCATTTTTTTAAACCACAAAATCGACAGTGAATGCAAGATGTACCGTTTTCCCAGTCACCAAAATTAACAAAAAGCGAAAGAAGCGGTATATTCAAGAAACAAAACTTAAGTTAGGTATTTGAGTACATAGACCTACATGTCACATTAAATAAAGGCTAGTACTTGCGTACTTACATGTCACAGACTCACACGTGCATAAATCAAAACAGTTATATACTCCATACACTGTAAATTACTAATAAATATATGAGAGAAAAAAAATATAGCATATTACATTTCGTTCTCGTGGCTAACGTGAATGCGCGAGATTTTTAAATTTATAATAGTGTGGTATATTTCCGGAAATGGCCGAATTAAATCTCGTGGAAATTAAAAATATTTACGGTCCAGTTTTGTCATTTTTGTGTACTTTTTGGCGAGGTATGAATACTTTTGTAGATTTATTTTGCATTTATTACAACCATCACAAGTGAAAAGTGATTTTTAAGAGGGTGTTGGCGTTTCATTGTAATGAACACTGTCAATAACCTGTAAAGTACCGTAAACTACCGATCGATGATTTTTCATGGGTGATCGCTGGACATTTTTAAAAGATATTTTTTCTATTGCTATGTATAGTGTGCACCCCCATTTTTAACCTGTATTTTCTGGGGGAAAAGTGCGCATAATACACGGGAAAATACGGTAATACTAAATTGTCAGGTTTGATACCAGATTTTGAAATGTTAGTATTCAACTGGGATACTGGCCAAAATTTTTAATCTCGAACACTGCATGTTCTTTGACAAATTGTGGTGCATTGGTTGTAATGAGAAAAAACTCAGTCAGTTGAATGGATCCACCCCTATGTATTAAAAATTACTGACCCTAGTTCCTGATTAACAATCATTTTCCTTTCCACATTAAATGTATTTTACTATATGTACACCAGGAGTGTAAAAAATTGTGATCGTTCACTTGATAATTGGTAACTTTCTTAGCTTAGCTGCCCCCCCCCCCCCCCCCCCCCCCTCCCTCCACTCAGTGTTAATTTAACTATGCTTTGAGCAAACTGGGTTACGGTCAGAGTTCAGTCAAACCAAGCAGAAAAATGCCCGCTAGACTGGTTTAAATGTGATTCATGGTAAACCAAACGGCTATGTCAGGAACCAATCAAATAGTTTGCAAACATTAGCAAAACCTGTAGCTGGTTGAATTTGGGCCAAGTTTTTTAAATATAGAAAGCTTTTATGTTTTGTTTTGAATTTGGCTCGTATATGGCAGTTTCCTCTTTGTTAAAGCCTTGATGGACTGTGGACAAAGTAAACACACCAACTACTTTTACCGGTGTATACTGTGTGCCACCTATCTCTTATACTGAATAGGCTTTATAAGCTGTTATATGCTGTTATGAATTCTGCTTGTACATGGCACCGACATTCCCTCTTGCCATAGCCTTAATGGACGGTTGTTAAATTAAATTCATAAGCACCAATGGTACACATACTGCTTACTATTATTAATACAGTACCAATAACTAGCACCGACAACTTAACCTATTTTATTGATCTATCCCAAAAATAAACATCAACGTCAATCAGAAATTGGGTCATGTATTAAAAAGTGGATCAAATGATAAAAGGTGAATACTGTTTCTGGTCAATTTACCTGTAACTAACACCCATTATCACAAAGGGAAATTTATTACTCGTAGGAAATTGTTTCTTTTTTTAACAACATACTGTACAAACCATATCATATGACCTGTGACTACAGTTATTGTCTTTGTTCTTTGCTTTATATGCAGTCAAAAACTAAAAGCTCTTTACCTTTCCATGGCTAAATATACCTTACTTTTGTAAAGGAAGTGTGCATTAACTCCATTCACTGTGGAGCCAGAAATAGAAAACATGGTCAGACAGGTTGCAAGACACTGCTGCGATAATTTTTAATAATGATTTCTGAACAAAAAGAAAGGAACGTGTGTTTGTTAAATGGTACCTCAGCCCATTATTTAATCAGTGTCTCACATATGTTAACTACTGGCCTTGGTGGGCTGGTAGGTACAGTGTTCGCAGCCCAGTACTGGTTCCCACCCAGAGCGAGTTTAATGACTCAATGGGAAGATGTAAGACCACTACACCCTCTTCTCTCTCTCTAACCACTAATCACTAACAACTAACTCGCTGTCCTGGACAGACAGCCCAGATAGCTGCGGTGTGCTTGAACCTTAATTGGATATAAGCCTGGAAATAAGTTCAAATAAACTGTAGGGATCAGCCTAGAGAATAACCATGGACATTAATAATAATAATAATATATATTAAATAATAATAAATCTTTATTTATTGATGGTAACACAACTTTAGGAGGGGGCGGGATTTAGCTCAGTCGGTTGAGTGCTCGCTTGAGGTGCTTGCATCGCAGGATCAAACCATCTTGGTGGATCCATTCAGCTGACTGGGTTTTTTCTCGTTCCAACCAGTGTACCACAACTGGACAAAGGCTGTGGTATGTGTTTTCCTGTGTGTGGAAAAGTGCATATAAAAGATCCCTTGCTGCATTAGAAAAAAATGTAGCGGGTTTCCTCTGAAGACTACGAGTCAGAATTACTAAATGTTTGACATCCAATAATCGATGTGCTCCAGTGGTGTCGTTAAACAAAACAAACACTTAACTTTGATACATTAGCCATGGACACTGATTGTGATGGGGGAAAACCCAATCTTCCCATCCTCAGGTGCTAAATTGATACAGTTAAAGTTTTTGTTTAACGACACCACTAGAGCACATTGATTTATTAATCATCAGCTATAGGATGTCAAACATTTTGTAATTCTGACATATAGTCTTAGAGAGGAAACCTGCTACATTATTTCATTAGTAACAAGGGATCTTTTATATGCACCATCCCACAGACAAATTGCACATACTACAGTCTTTGATATACCAGTCGTGGTGCACTGGCTGGAATGAGAAATAGCCCAATGAGCTCATCGAAAGTGATCAATCCTAGACCAAATGTACATCAGGTGAGCACTTTACCACTGGGCTACGTCCCGCCCCCTTAAATTAACAAATATCTGATACTATATATATATAAAATCACTCTGAGTGGGAGCCAGTATAGACATGCTTGGTTGTGTGGGATTTTTTTGAAGTACTGTATATCTTCGCCTATAAGTCAAATTTTTTTCACCCAAAAATTATTTTATAACTTGGGGGGTCGACTTATAAGAGGGTAAAAAAATTTCACCAAAAAATATTACTGTTTTGGGGATTATTTTACAAGTTTTATTGTTGAAGTATGCCATGTATTTATACTCAAATATGTTAATTTGACACATTTATTTTTTATAACCAATTTTTTTTGGCATTAGAACGGTTTTGGTTATGCAAAAAGGCGTACGATCTCACTCACATGCCAAGACAACAGTCCACTTAGTTAAATTAAGTCATAACTAATAGTAAAAATGTAAACAATACTAACTACCTGTTGCCTGAGTTTATTTTGAAATCTGGTCACTGGCATTAATGGTTGTTCAAACAATGTTTTGGCGGTGATTAACTTCATGAATATTACTAAGCTTTCCCTTAAAATAGACTGATCTCTGCAGTTCACTTATCTAGAGCAATAGGGACACACATCATTTGGTACAAAAACCAGTGTACTTTCCAGAGTTATCCTCCTTACATGTATTAATATGGCGGCAAAACGTGATACTTTCAGTTTTATCGTAGTGATCTGTTGTCAGTGTTTATAAATAAAGTTGTTGTCTGTGCACAAAACCATCTGTACAGTACTATACAGTAACAGTCAAACAGCTTTCACTCTCTACTAAGGGAATATTTCGTTTTGATGCTATGTAATAATGATAGTTTGATTGGAATAGTCTGATCATATTGCGATGTACAACACGTGAAAACCGAAGTTTGTAAAATAATTTTCTTTTGTTCAAATATTGTTCTCATGTGCTGAAAATAAGAAATATTTCAATATTTATAAGTTGTTTTTCATGGGTCGACTTATAAACGGGTCAATAAAAAAATACGTTTTCAGGGCTTGAAATTAGGGACTCGACTTATAGCCGAGATCGACTTACAGGCGAAGATATACGGTATGTGTTTTTTACCAATCATTAAAATGAACTAAAACCAAGTTTTGATTTTTTTTTTTTTTCCAGAGGGATTTGGCTTCTCCACGCAGCACTACACCTTACTTATCTACTGACGCCGTGGATTTCCAACCGGCCTCGGTGGCATCGTGGCAGGCCATCGGTCTACAGGCTGGTAGGTACTGGGTTCGGATCCCAGTCGAAGCATGGGATTTTTAATCGAGATACCGATTCCAAACCCTGAGTGAGTGCTCCGCAAGGCTCAATGGGTAGGTGTAAACCACTTGCACCGACCAGTGATCCATAACTGGTTCAACAAAGGCTATGGTTTGTGCTATCCTGCCATGTGGGAAGCGCAAATAAAAGATCTCTTGCTGCCTGTCGTAAAAAGAGTAGCCTATGTGGCGACAGCGGGTTTCCTCTAAAAACAGTGTCAGACCATATGTTTGACATCCAATAGCTGATGATAAGATAAAAAATCAATGTGCTCTAGCGGCGTCGTTAAATAAAACGAACTTTTTTTTCCCGTGGATTTCCATGACACAATGCAACCCATCTCAACCCTACTAGTAGCTAAGTTGTGCACCATAATGGCCTTAACAAGGCCACACACATGAACACATGAACTATAACTTTTTAGACCTTCGTTCAAAATTATAAATGTCAAAATTCTTCTCTCTTTTATTTTGTCCCTACATTGTTTTAAACTAGTCTCTCTTGTTTGTCTTTGTTTTATGATTGGATTTTTCTTCAAAAATGCTCAAAATTACGTTAACATTTTATCCAGGCTTTGTTTTTCACTAAGCATTATTCCAAATGGTCCATAGCCTGCCTTTAATGCCCCTCACTCCAACCCACCCCCACCCCCAATTCTTTCCCTTCTCGACTGGCTGTTAGAGTTTGTACCCACAATGTGCGTATTTGAACCTTAACATATCCATCCATTTTAATGTGTGTTTGAGCCTATAAATTTTAGAAAATATTCCTGTATCTTAGCAACAACCAAGTGTCCGAGTTGCCCAGACGATGGCACGCCACTCCTCAGTGTTACATCTGTCACGTTATTGTTTATATGTGTCATATTTGACCGATTTCGAATGACACTAGTTGTCCAAGGATTCTGCTACATTGGGTATTCCGGAGAAGAACCTAGATTTCTTCTTGATGCCATGATAACGGTCAAATTATCTTGTTCTAATTGTTTCTTTTTATTCCCAACCCTAAGTTTGTTTTGCTTTATGACATAACTCTAGCACATTGATATCATCAGCTATTGGATGTCAAACATTTGGTCATTTTCAACTCGTAGTCAAATATTTCCATTAGTAGCATGTTCTTTGACAAATTGTGGTGCATTGGTTGGAACGAGAAAAAAAACAGTCAGCTGAATGGATCCACCGAGGTGGTTCGATCCACCCTTATGTATTAAAAATTAATGATCCTAGTTCCTGATTAAGAAACGTTTTCCTTTCCACATTAAATGTATTTTACTATATGTATACCAGGAATGTAAAAAATAGTGATCGTTCACTTGGTAATTGGTAACCTTTTCAGCTGAGCCCCCCCCCCCATCCACCCCCCGACCTTCCCTTAGATTAGTTGGGGATTTTAGGTGGGAGGTTTTTTGTTTGTTGTTGTTGTTGTGTTTTGGGGGGTAAACATCAATGAAAATACATGTATGTGCAAAGGAAAGTTGAACTCAAGAATACCTCTGTTTTAATAAACTTATCTGGATTTATAACTAAGTTTGTTTTGTTTAACGACACCACTAGAGCACACTGAATGTCAATGAAGTGGTATGTTTGACTCAGTCTTCAGAGGAAACCCACTACATTTTCCCATCAGCAGCAAAGGATCTTTATAATAAGCACTTTCATATAGACAGGACAGCATATACCATGGTCTTTCATATACCAGTCCTGGGGCACTGGTTGGAACAAGAAAACACACAGAGAATGGGTACACCAAGGCGGTTACATACTGCAACCAAAGCACCTCAGGTGATTTGGATTTAAACTCGGGCACAAACTCTCATTATTAAAGTACATAAATATCTCTAGTAAACATACAGTATTAAGACTTAGTTGACGAGTACGAGTAATCAGTCACACCTTGACCTACCTGTCAAATCTAGTCAGCCAGGGCCGTCAGACTTAGTGCAGTTATAGGCAGTGTTACCCCACCCCGACTCCATCCCACCCCCACATCCATGCAACAACCCCATTCTCATCAATGCATCACTTTGAAGTGTTTAATTAATTGATATAAAAAAACTGAAATACAGTCAAGCCTGGTCAAGGGACACCTGTAAATTGTAATGAGCAAAATCCGACATTTCAATCACATTGTGCAGTTTGGAGGCTAACATACCTTGATGTCAACTAAACGGGACCCCAACACTTTTATAAACAGTCACAGTAACGTTCTACTTGTCTACTGTATAAATAATTAGCTTACACAATAGCAACAAGTTACAGGAAATTTATAATCTCCTTCATACACATGAATAATAACCACTGTGTGCCAGTTAGAGAATTGCAACTGAGAAATGGATCTAAATGCCTTTGAGGAAGTTATGTTTGGCATTTGTATCTCATCTGAAAGGTGATAATTTACAGGCTGTCAAAAAAGCAATGAGTATTAAGCAATTACTTGTCTTAAGTGGCCATTCGTTTTTATTAAGTATTCAGGCTCAAGATGGCTGCAAATGTCTGTTAACCATTTATTGAAATATTTAAAAAGTTTTAATTGTGTAGACATTAGTGAATATTTGAGAACTGTACCTACCACATTCCAGCCAGGGCTCCATGACTGGTATATCAAAGGTATGTGCTCTCCTGTCTGTGGGGTGGTGCATGTAAATGATCCCATGCTATTAATGGAAAAATGTAGCGGGTTTCCTCTCTAAGACTATATATCAGAATTACCAAATGTCTGACATTCAGTAGCTGATGACTATTTTACCTACACAAACCAGGTCAGGGATTCTTGACAGTATCTGTGTTTTATCAGTTAAACATGTATGTTTCTGCACTCCCATATTTGGCACCATTCCCCACCATTCACCAAAGACTATGTCGTTTTTTATTCCCAATTTTGGAGTACAAAATCCCGAATCTGAATGTAAGTAATTCCTATTTTTATTATTATATAAAGATATATTTTTATAATGATACGTAACACTTGACAAACACCTCTTTCCTCCCCTATAATGTGTCATAATGCAAAATAAATGTATTAATTTGAATAAATACAAGTGCATGTATAGTTTTAATTTTTTTAATTCTAACTTAGCTTAATGAAATGTTTTTGAAATGAAACTGAATATCCCTATGTTTTTTTGTGTAACAACGCTAAAATTGGCAAAGGGTGTCAAGTCAAATTTGAGAAACAAAACCCTGAGTATAGAAAACAATATTTCTATTTCCAAATCTTAGGTATGCTAACTGAAAGTCATTTCATGTGACTTACCGGTATATCTCAGAAACCGACTGTTCAGTAATACGAACTGTATATGAATAAAAGGAAAGGAAGAAATATTTTATTCAACACATTTTAACTATGGTTATATGGTTAAGGACCACACAGATAATGAGAGAGGAAAACCTGCTATGGTTAAGGACCACACAGATAATGAGAGAGAAAACCCACTTTTACCACACAATAGGTTACTTTCCAATTGGCAGTAAGGAATCTTTCAGATATTCCACACAGGACAGTACATACCATGGATTTTGTTGCACCAGTTGTGGGGCACTGACTGGAATGAGAAATAGCCCAATGGGCCGACAGACATATTTATTTACAGTCAAATTTAGGAAACTCTTTTGATAGTTTTGTTTTGTGCATACAATACCAGATACAGCATTAATAATAGGTTGCACAATTTATACCATGCTTATTTCTTAAAAGACATTTTATTTATTTTAACATATAATGTTAATATTTATACATTGTAAATAAAACTTTAAGTTGGGACCCAAAAATATATCGATACAAATGTAATATTATCGACTCAATCAACTCAACACAGACAAAAACATGATAGTTAATACAGTTTTGGCCAGGACTGGCCAGTCATAATGACATAAAGGATATATCGACTCAAGCAAGATCGCCACAAAGTACTCAACTGTACTCAGATATTAACAATCCATACCTATGACATCACACTATTGTTCTAGGTGTAGATTATTTTTCAAGAATCAACACCTGTGAAACAATGCAATTTGAAAATCTTTTTATGCATTCAGGTCAGGGATTCGAACTCACTACTGACAGAAACTATTCATTGTAAACAAGTACAATGCTTTAGTCCACGAAACCAAACATATGCATCATTTTATTTCAACTTATTTTCGTGCTTATATCCAATTACGGTTCAAGCACACTGTCCTGGGCACACACCTCAGCTATCTGGACTGTCTGTCCAGGACAATGGGTTAGGTGTTAGTTGTTAGTGGTTAATGAGAGAGAAGAGGGTGTAGTGGCCTTACACCTACCCAATGAGTCATTAAAACTCGCTCTGGGTGGGAGCCGGTACTGGGCTGCGAACCCCTTACCTACCAGCTTTATATGTCCGATGGCTTAACCACAATGCCACTGAGGCCGGTGATCTGCATCATCAAATAAACATGTAATTTAAGCCTTATAAACCTAATACAGTGAAAACTCTCAAAACCGGACCCTCTGTAAATCGGAATTCCCTCGAAACTGGACATTTTGTGTGGCCCCCTTTTAAATATCTGTACAGAAGAGAACCTCTCTAAACCGGATACCTCTTAAAACCGGACTTTTTACTTGGTCACGAGGGTGTCCAGTTTAGAGGAGTTTCTAAATCTAAATCAGAAATCAGAGATTACACATTTAGCATGTGCATTGTGCTTAATGCCAGCCATCCACTGCTGAGGATTTCCTCACCAAATCATTCAGGTTAGGTCCGAAAAGGATCCTATCATTTTGGGTTATTAGTTTTGTAAATATTTTTTGCCATTTTAATCAATATTTCTATTAAAAAAGATAAAATAGAAGTTAATTTAGCAATCACGTAATTTGTTTTAATGAATAACGGATTAAGCTGGAGAATGCACTTGGAAGTATAGATTCATAAAAAATAATTAACTTGTCCCTATGGGGCTCGTTAATTATTTTTCATGAATCTACACCCCCTCGTACATTCTCCATTACTCCATTAGTGTTATAATGTTCACGGAGCTATTAATATCACAACTTAGTACATGTACGTCGCACATACAATATATAGTGCCTTACTGGGGCAGGATTTAACTCAGTCGGTTGAGTACTTATCTCCATTACTTACGTGTTATAATGTTCACAGAGCTATTAATATCACAACTTAGTACATGTACGTCGCACATACAATATATAGTGCCTTACTGGGGCAGGATTTAACTCAGTCGGTTGAGTACTTATCTCCATTACTTACGTGTTATAATGTTCACGGAGCTATTAATATCACAACTTAGTACATGTACGTCGCACATATAGTGCCTTACTGGGGCAGGATTTAACTCAGTCGGTTGAGTACTTATCTCCATTACTTACGTGTTATAATGTTCACGGAGCTATTAATATCACAACTTAGTACATGTACGTCGCACATATAATATATAGTGCCTTACTGGGGCAGGATTTAGCTCAGTCGGTTGAGTGCACAACTGGTCAAAGGCCATGGTATGTGTTTTCCTGTCTGTGGGAAAGTGTACATAAAAGATCCCTTGCTGCATTAGGAAAAATGTAGTGGGTTTCTGAATGACCAAATGTTTGACATCCAACAGCCAATGATTAATTAATCAATGTGCTCCAGTGGTGTTATTAAACAAAACTTTAAATGTTATATAGTGCCTTAAGACAGTGCTTCTGAATTGGGGTTCTGGATTGTCTGTCATGGACAAATAACAAGTGTTGATAAAATATTACCTGACCCACCAAACTTGTCCTGTACATGTCTATTAATTATGATAAAAAAATGTTTCCAGATCATTTATCTGACATAAATAATAGACATCAGAAATATACCAATCCACTTATATGTACATGTAAGATACTTTTTCTTTGTATTAAGTGGTCTTTGAAGCTTCGATAAAAAAACAAAGATAGGATGTTAAAAAAAAAAAAAAAAAAAAAAAAAAAAAACCCACAGATTTATTAGCTTCCCCTTTTTGTCATCTCATACTGTCTCCCGTAATTTACAACATGCATTTGGAGGAATTTAAATGAAAAAAAAAAGAAACAAAAGTAAATTGCTTTTGTTGTTGAATGAGAAAGTGTTTACATATTTTTGATGAGAAAGTATACACATATTTTGGAGATTAATTTTGTTTTCTTAAAGTGACAGACCCTAGTTTTTAAACACTACAACATATTTTTCACTATTAAAGCCATTTTTGATAATTTAAATTAGAAGTACTTACATTTTATTATTTAGAATATTAATTTTTGAACTCCTGAAGTGGTTCTGGTGTAGCGTCAGTGTACATGAAGAAATAAACTATAAAGAATAAGTCTACATATGACAAGACTCCAAACACAGTGCCAAAATGTGTATATAAAAATAATGTAAACCTACTTCTGGCTTAGTGATCCGTGATCCGTAGCTTGCCTTGACTTTGCTCATGGCAAAGACTGTTATTACAAACATTGTAGCACATGTCTGCTTCACCATTCCACAAATATCAACAGACAGGTATGCGTGTTCATTAGTAAGACTAAGGCTTGAAATCACACATTAAACATTATGTAAAATCAACCCTCGAAATTCACGCCAACAATAGGCAATGCTGTGCAAAACATAACGTAAAATTTATTTGTGATGGCATTTTAAAGCCATCATAAAACTGAGAGCAAAAATGTCTCTATTTGGAACTGACTGGCCAATTTAACATATCATAGAAACCATAATGAGCGGAGTCTTTCTAAATGTTGCTATTTAATAATATAATTCAGCTTATTTTGGTGAGTACGGAAGCATATGAAAGTGAAATCTAGCGAGAACAAAAGTCTGTGCTTAGCAAGACCAGGCTAAAAACTTATTAAACTGGTTTATAATGCACATCACAGAGCTCTACACAGCGACTAAAACGCTTGTATTTGCGAATCACTTTTGTTCACAGGTGACTGTTTGTTAAAATCTAGTAGCCCACTATAAAAAAAAAAAAGTAATAATATAAAATTAGTTAATTTTTTTATTTATCATGTAATTTAATTTCTATATTGAGGGGCCCCCGAACCTTAAGTGCCCCAGGCTCTCCAAGGTCTAAATCCAGCCCTGTATATATCAATTATTAACCAGCAGCAAACTTGTGAATTAAAACTTCTGTATTGAGCCCTGCATCAGTTAGCCTAAATCAAATTATCAATTAGCATAGCAGCACTGGAATAGTAATAAAACGGTGGCCATGTCCATAACAACTGTTTGTTTTTAAACAACGATATCATATTTCAAAACTGGTTGCAGGCCCGCAGTGGCAGATCCAGAACATCTATTTAGTGGGGGCCCAAATGACATAAGGCAAAATGTCAAGGGAACTTTGGGGGAGGTTTGGAGGGGGATCATAAAAAAAAATTGAAAAGTAATATATAATAAAATATATAACTGTCGCAAATTTAGGGGCGGCCCCTAGCCCCCCTACCCTAGATCCGCCTCTGGGGCCGTACCCTGATCAAAATCCTAGTGACGGCACTACTGTTTATAAACAAATGAAACGCTGAACAAATTAAACCCTGAGATGTGTATGCTATTTTCTGGAGTAAAAGAAAACAAAAAGTGAGATTCTCAGTGGGGGCAACTGCCCGCTGCTCCTTGCCCCCTCCCCAAGGAAGGTACGGCCCTGGATTGCTTACGCACAACAAAACTTAGGATAATTCTGGCCCCGTGCTTATAAACCTTGAAGTCTAGACTTTAATGAAAGAAAGAAATGTGTTATTTAACGACGCACTCAACACATTTTATTTACGGTTATATGGCGTCAGACATATGGTTACGGACCACACAGATTTTGAGAGGAAACCCGCTGTCGCCACTACATGGGCTACTCTTTCCGATTAGCAGCAAGGGATCTTTTATTTGCGCTTCCCACAGGCAGGATAGCACAAACCATGGCCTTTGTTGAACCAGTTATGGATCACTGGTCGGTGCAAGTGGTTTACATCTACCCATTGAGCCTTGCGGAGCACTCACTCAGGGTTTGGAGTCGGTATCTGGTTTAAAAATCCCATGCATCGACTGGGATCTGAACCCAGTACCTACCAGCCTGTAGACCGATGGCCTACCACGACGTCACCGAGGCCGGTAGACTTTAATAAAGTCCAGACTTTAGTCGAGGCATGGAATTTTTAACCCTAGAGCGCCGCCTGTATCAAATATGATACGCAAAATAAATTAGGTTAATTAAAATTAACAAATATAAAACAGTTTGTACAATCAACTTTCCACAAATGCCTAATGTATCACATTTAGTACAGAACACTAGTGCCACCTATCGTATTTTTTGAGAATTAGTGTCAAAAGATGGACGAAAACAAGAAGGGCTACATTCGCATCTGAAGAAATGTTTGATAAAGAAATGTAACACGCAGGTGAGTGGGACTGATTAGTAAATTCTATGTATATTTGTAGTAATAAACAAAGAATGCAGTAAACTGAAATAATCTGATACTTACATTTTAACATGTACAGGAAAAGGCGCCAAACTACGCGTATCAAATATGATACGTCAGGCGTTCATGGTTTGACGTCACTAAAGTTAAGTGTCTCATACCAGAATTTCAAAAATACAAACTCTAAAACAGTCACACGCCAGTGTTTTAAAAATGCGATAGCACAGCAATAATAATGAAAATATATATATGTATTATTATAAACAAGAACTTTATTATATAATAATAATAATAATAATAATAATAATAATAATAAATTATATAAATAAATAGCCTAAATAAAATAAGTAAAATAAAAGAATATTTTTTTAGTAGATTTTTGTTTTCCATTTCAGATTTTTTGTCATCAATTTCATTATGAATGAGCAACATTTTACATTGAAAGATGCCCTTGAAATAATAGATGGTGACTTAAGTGAAATTGATGGGAATGAAAATGAAATTGAAAATGAAGACCCAGATGACACTAACTGGCTAATTGGGGATCACCATGTCACTGATAGTGACAGTGATGATGATGTGCCACTTATTGAGTTATCCAATAAAAGAAAGAAAATAACGGACGACTATGACAGTGATGATGACATACCTTTACAACAGTTGCTTAATAATAAACTAACACTACCTAACAATTACAAGTGGTGTAAGCAAATGTTTACCCCTCCATCAGATACCAAGTTCCATGGTAATACAACATTGCCACCACTGCCTACATCAAGTGACGGCGAGATAACACCGTATTCACTATTTAAAATGTTCATTACAGATGATATGTTGGCCACAGTGGCCAAAGAAACCAACAAGTATAGTGTTGAAAAAGACGGAAAATCTACCAATACCACCCCTCAGGAACTAGAGCAGGTGCTTGGGATATATTTTTTCATGGGACTCGCACAGATGCCTAATGCACGATGCTACTGGGAACAGGAAGTAGTTTATAGTTCCATCTCTAGTGTTATGGCACGGGATCGATTTCTGAAATTATTATCGAGGCTCCATTTTGATGACAATAACAATGCAACAGATAAAATGAAAGAAGACAAATTATGGAAAATTAGAAGTTGGTTTGAGGCGATGCGGAAAAACTGCATGACTATACCACCAGGAGAGTGCCAATCTGTTGATGAAATCATTATCCCTTTCAAGGGTAGGTCACATTTGCGTGTGTACATGCCAAACAAACCTCACAAGTGGGGATTCAAGCTATGGGGTAGGTCGGGGTCTGATGGCTATATTTATGACTTTGACTTGTACCAGGCAGCCTTCAAAGATGACAAATCAGAACTTGGTCTCGCTGCAGGTGTAGTTGAGAAGCTGACAAATACTTTGCCATCAGATCGGCATTTCAAAGTATTTGCCGACAACTACTTCTCGTCTATACCACTTGTAGAAAAATTAAAAAAAAGAAAGATATGGTACATTGGCACTGTGCGCATGAATAGGGTAAAAAATTGCAAATTATCTGATGATAAGGAACTGAAAAAAAACAAGCGTGGGCACTACGAGTACATGGTTGAAGAAAAAACAAATACGGTTTGTCTTCGTTGGGTTGACAACCGACCTGTCAGCCTGATATCGTCATACGTTTGTGCAGACCCAGTTGGACAAGCGAGACGTTGGAACAGAAAAGAAAAAAAATATGAAACTGTTGACAAACCTGCCATTGTCGAAGAGTACAATAAGTTTATGGGTGGCATAGATCTTCTCAACATGTGCACATCCATGTACAAGTACAACTTGCGATCGGCTCGATGGTATTTATACCTCTTCTGGTATTCTGTTACCATTGCTTTGGTAAATGCCTGGTTTGTGTACCGAAGGTATCATGGTGAAATTGGCACAGAAAAGAGAAAAATCATGAGATTGAGAAAGTTCCAGGCATTGTGTGCCCAATCACTGACGAGTGCTGGAAAAGAGAAAAAGAAACGTGGGCGTCCGTCTGAGGAAGACTGGTTGTTACACCAATCTCCACCGGTGAAACGACCAAAATCCTCCAAATTGGTCGCACCTGATGTTCGGAGCGACGAATACAACCATTTCCCAACATGGGACAAATCTCGCCAGCGATGCAAATTATGTCCTGCAGCAAAACCGTTCTTTAGCTATGTGAAATGCCAAAAATGCCAAGTCCACCTCTGTTTGAACAAAGACAGAAATTGTTTTTACGCATTTCACCAGTGATAGGACCTAGTTCTAAAAACTCACATATTTGGAGTTATTGTTGTTAATTCTTTTAAGAAGTTTATTGTTATGATTTGATAATTTCGCAGGTTTACAGTTGGAAAATTTGTTGCATTTCTTCATTGGAGTTCATCAGTTTCGTTTTACAAGAAGAAATATGGCATACATGAAATAACACGGTTAACATTTTACATTAGCACCTGTTGAATACGTTCTGGTTTTTTAGTCTGCTAATAATGACGACAGTTGAGAGGGATGAAATAATGTTGATCGCAACGTAAAATAGCACAAATATTCGACACCGTATCATATATGATACATTGGGAACTAACTGTTTAAAACCTAATGTATCATATATGATACGGTCCCTAAATTTGGCCAAAAAGTCCCAAAACTTTATTTTATTATATTTTTTGTTTTTCTTACATTGTTTGTTGATTGTTCACCAACTGTGATATTTTTCACATTGCTGTTTATATGTTCAGGCGTTCTAGGGTTAATCCAGATACCGACTCCAAACCCTGTGTGAGTGCCCCGCAAGGCTCAATGGGTAGGTGTAAACCACTTGCACCGACCAGTGATCCATAACTGGTTCAACAAAGGCCATGGTTTGTGCTATCCTGCCTGTGGGAAGCGCAAATAAAAGATCCCTTGCTGCCTGTCGTAAAAGAGTAGCCTATGTGGCGACAGCGGGTTTCCTCTAAAAAAATCTGTGTGGTCCTTAACCATATGTCTGACGCCATATAACCGTAAATAAAATGTGTTGAGTGCGTCGTTAAATAAAACACTTCTTTCTTTCTTTATTAAAGTCTAGACTTTAATTTTTATAAGCATGGGACCCATGATGATGATCTATCCCATGGGAAATGCCGGGAAATGGCTATAGGTTTTGGGGGATTTAGCCAGTTCGTGATATGAATCATGATTATGTCTCGGTGTTCACTGTATTGTTAACTCTGCAAAACATATTCACGTATGTTACGGCTCTTGCCGAATCTCCAGTTTCAATAATGAAACGCTGAAAGCGACTGGTCACTGACATTACCGTCAGTGTTACTGCCACAACTTCTTGATACGACAAAGTAAATAAGTAATTATATCTTATCAATAATCAAATAAGGCAAAATCAATACTCTCACCTCTGCTCATCCCGTGTAGTCAGTGTGTGTATATACGCAGTAAACCCATTAGTCAAAGTTAATTAATGTAGTCATCAACTGTTTACATGCAGCTTGGTAACTGCTAATCCAACGTCGCCATCTTGTATCATATGGTCACGTGACCACGCACTTTACGTTTGTCAGTTGTGATTTTTTTTTTAACGTGTTTGAACTTGGTATCTTAATCAACTTTTCCAGCTGCTTCTTGTGTCATATATTATTTTGATTACAGCATGTTATTTTTAAAAAATAAGAATAATTAAAATATTAATATATATATTTATTATAATTTATTTTTTTAAATCTATACAGGGCCGTAGCTAGGATTTTTTGTTAGGGGGGGCAACTGAATAGTTAATAGTCTAAAACTCATTAAACGGTTAAGAAGAGAATTTTCTTTAAGTTTCTGTAATGCTTTCCGGACTTTTTTCGGGGGGGGGGGGGGGGGCAACTCTACGGCCCTGCTATACACACGAACAAAATGCAGGCCTAATATAGGCTGAAACTAAAAGCCTGTAGGCCTAGAACCTAACTTAGTTTGGCTACTGTTTTCAAAGAACACATCTATAGGCTATCTAGAGATGTGTTTTAAGTGTAAGAATCTTTAAGTATCTTAACTAAAATATGGTCATTATCTAGGCGTCCTTGTTCAACAAATTTAATTTACAAAGTAAAAAATTAGGCCCAAACCCTCCATGTGAGCCTACGTGTTGTTTTTTTGTGGGTTTTTTTTTTTTTTTTTTTTTTTGTAGCGTTTGTTTATATATATATATATATATATATATATATATATATATATATATATATATATATATATATACAAACAACTCCGTCTCCCCTAAGAATATCTCTTTCTTGTTCTTTTTTACTCCAGAAAATAGCATAGAAATTTTAGAGTTTATTCATCTTTATAGTATTCTCATTCCGTGTATTTCGTCAGGTAGGCTAATATTCTAGAGACTATAACATGTTATACGCCGACACGTCTCTGATCTAGGCTCATCCACCTGTCCAAAGAAACTGTGGCTAAGGCACGTTGTGAATCAACATGGGACAAACTTTATGAACGAATCGAGTCTATCGCCAATGAAATTGGTGTGACTATATATCAAGACAAGGACCACAAACGTTCAGCGTCACAGATCGAATGCAAAGCAAGAAAGAAATGTTTTATTTAACGACGCACTCAACACATTTTATTTACGGTTATATGGCGTCAAACATATGGTTAAGGACCACATAGATAGAGAGAGGAAACCCGCTGTCGCCACTTAATGGGCTATTCTTTTCGATTAGCAACAAGGGATCTTTTATATGCACCATCCCACAGACAGGATAATACATACCACGGCCTTTGATGTACCAGTCGTGGTGCACTGGTTGGAACGAAAAATAGCCCAATGGGCCAACCGATAGTTCGAATGCTGACGCAGACGTTTCACAAAGTGTCAAAGATTATTTCAGGGTGAACGTATTTTATCCTTTTATTGATCATTTTGTTCAAGGTCTCTACGCCAGGTTTTTCAACCAGCATAGTAACATAGTGGCTGCTGGAACCCTCATACCCGTGAATTTTGAACACCTGACACCAAGTTAAATGAATACTATTCAAAATTTCTGAAACGGGGAAAGTAGGCCTATCTTTAAGTTGAAGTAAAGAAGTGGAAACACATGTTCCAACATAATCCAGTAGTCCAGACCAGCGGATGGTTTTACCACTGGCATTCTGGAACAAAGATTATTTCCCAGCAATTCACCGAATTTTGGTGATATTCCTCACTACTCCTGTTGGCAGTGTGGCATGTGAAAGGTCCTTTTCAACACTACGGCGCTTGAAATTGTGGACTGGGGCCCATGCTTATAAAACTTAGAGTCCAGACTCAATCTCTAATGAAAGAAAGAAAGAAGTGTTTTATTTAACGACGCACTCAACACATTTTTATTTACGGTTATATGGCGTCAGACATATGGTTCAGGACCACACAGATTTTTTTAGAGGAAACTCGCTGTCGCCACATAGGCTACTCTTTTACGACAGGCAGCAAGGGATCTTTTATTTGCGCTTCCCACAGGCAGGATAGCACAAACCATGGCCTTTGTTGAACCAGTTATGGATCACTGGTCGGTGCAAGTGGTTTACACCTACCCATTGAGCCTTGCGGAGCACTCACTCAGGGTTTGGAGTCGGTATCTGGATTAAAAATTCCATGCCTCCACTGGGATCCGAACCCAGTACCTACCAGCCTGTAGACCGATGGCCTGCCACGACGCCACCGAGGCCGGTCAATCTCTAATGACGTCACACGAATACAATTTGTAGGGCGTTGTCATGGCACTAGTACCTGAGTCTCTAATAGAGTCTCGAGTCTAGACTCTAAAAGTTTTATAAGCACCAGACCAGGGCCCGTGCTTATAAAACTTATAGTCCAGACTCAATCTCTAATGACGTCACACGTATACAACTTGTAAGGCGTTGTCATGACATCAGTGTCTCAAACTCTATTAGAGTCTCAAGTCTAGACTCTAAAGGTTTTATAAGAACCAGGCTTGTGCAGGTATGACCCAGAATCACCTTAACTTTAGTGGACTAGAGCTCTATGCTTATTTGCCATCGGAACACACCATATGATACATTCCTTTCCCAGAACACATGTACTCAACAAAATCTAACTAGAGACAATTAGCCCATTAAATTAATGTCCTCATAATTCATACTTGCTAAAATACCTTTGTTCTTAAATAGCATTTGTAAATTCTTCAGCGGTAACAAAACACAATGTGCTTCAATGCCACCTACACGATAAACTTAAGATGTGACATTGCGAAACAAGAGCTGTAACTAGCCGACATGATATCTTACATACGCATCTACAGTAATGTCCTACATTTACTATACGGATCCGAGATGTTAAAAACCTCAAGCAAACCTGCGCTTATTTGGATAAAGAAAAACACCCAAACAATTGCTATGTCCAGGGCCGTACCTTGATCAAAATCCTAGAGAGGGGGGGGGAGGGGTACTACTTTTTATAAACAAATGAAACAATGAAACACTATACAAATTAAACCCTGAGATGTGTATGCTATTTTCTGGAGAGAAAAAAGTGAGATTCCCGGAGGGTACGGCCCTGATATCAGTCTCTAATAAATTGAATATAACTTTGGAATTTGAGTTCATGACGTCATACTTATCTATTCAGCTTGACGGATTTTTGTCACGGCAAGTCCGTTTAGCTTACGAGTGTAGCTTAACATGACACGTTATGCCTTGACGTAGCTAAGTGCGGTCCTAAGAATTTTCCACAAAATCATCAATATAGTGATTCAGATCCTCTTGGTTTATAAAATCCGACAAGATAATTAAAATCACAGTTTGAAAATGGCTAACTTTGCAAGTCATCTAAATAAGAAAACATCCTCAGGTTATAATAGGCTACTCTGCCAAATAATCATTAAAATAGTTTTAAATTATTGTTTGCAATTGACTAATTTTGTCATTCAGATGCCAGGAAATCATGTTTAAGGCCTTCCAACCCCCCCCCCCCCCCCCGGGAGAGCATGCACCCGGACCCCTCTAGAATTCGTGTGCCTTGTTTATCAGTCAAAAATTCATTATACAAAAATAGTGTCCCCCCCCCCCCCCCCCTCCCACCCGGATTTTGGTCAGGGTAAGGCCCTGGAGGAGCCGGTACGCCTATGACGCTTATAAATCTCCTTCCACTAATAGCCTATAGGCATAGGCTACAAAGTTTTATACTTTTTACCCGAAAACTTGTGATGTCTGTTATTAAACCTTTTGAAATAAATATTGGCATAACTGATTCACCGTTATTATAGTTTATGGTTTCTTTTTTGGTTTCTTTTTGCGTGTTACGGCAACATACATATTTCTTATTTGTTTTTACAGTTACAAAAATAAAAGTGCTCAAACAATATTCCTTTTCAGTGTATGTGCAGTAGAAAAATCAACATCCATTGAGGGCATTCGAACCACATACTCTCGGTACGATAGTCCACCTCTCGACCAACTTTGCTAATATGGAAATTCGCACTAATTACTGCCAGTAGTAGCACTTTATACCAACACTACTAAATACAGGCGCGTGCGCAGGTGGGGGAGGGGGGTTGGGAGTCGGGGGAGGTCCCCCCAGACCCTACCCCGCCACAAGCTTCGCGCCTGCGGCGCTCGCGGTGTCGGGCTTCGCCAAACACCTCGACCCCACTCCTCCTCGCAAAATTTCCTGCGCACGCCTCTGAAATATGTAGGTCTAGTTTACTTTTTGGCGACACAAATTGTATTTTATTACGTTGCTTGGACTCGAACATACGGCATCGAATCGCTAGGAGTCTCCAGACTTCCACGATAACCGCTCGGCCTCTGATGCATTCTTGTATGTATTGATGTTACGAATAACCGGCCTCGGTGGCGTCATGGTTAGGCCATCGGCTGGTAGGTACTGGGTTCGGATCCCAGTCGAGGCAGATACCGACTCCAAATTCTGAGTGAGTGCTCTGCAAGACTCAATGGGTAAACCACTTGCACCGACCAGTGATCCATAACTGGTTCAACAAAGGCCATGGTTTGTGCTGTCCTGCCTGTGGGAAGCGCAAATAAAAGATTCCTTGCTGCTTGTCGCAAAAGAGTAGCCTATGTGGCGACAGCGGGTTTCCTCTAAAAAACAGTGTCCGAATGACCATATGTTTGACGTCCTATAGCCGATAAGATAAAAAATCAATGTGCTCTAGTGGCGTCGTTAAATAAAACAAACTTTACTTTTTTTTAATGTATGAATCTATATATTGTATATAGATAGCAATGCACTGGCGTAGGGGATAATCAAATCCTTTCTGGCCTCACAAACTGTCCCATGCCGCTGCTGGGACTCGAACCTGTGGCACCGAATCGCCCGCAAATTGCAGACATGCATGGAGTGTACAACCTACACGGTCGATCCCGCTTACGTGCATGAAACAGTGGGCAGACCTGACACTGGCTAATATGTATTGATGTATGCATATCTATATATCGTGTGTATGTCGAGGTTGACATAGATATTAACGCACTGCATGTATGTATGTATGTATGTAGACGTGTGTGCGCGTACGTGCGTGTGCGTGTATTTAAATATGCGAATGTATCGGTGTGTGTGTGTGTGTGTGTGTGTGTGTGTGTGTGCTCAGCGACCTAATTCACAAAGGTATTTTAGGCTCTGTTAACAACAAAGCATCCTCTTTGCAAGTCTTTTAGCATTGCACTACGAGATCGCAAAGTTGCGAGAGTTTAGTGAATTAGGCCCCAGGTCATCAGTCAGAGACGACTTAGTACCTACAGGTTTTTTCTCCCATGCTACTTACTATCAACGTGTTCCCATAAATATTCATTTTGTTTGGTCTGCGTCCGTCAGCGTGGGTTGGCGAAGTTTGACAGATTTCATACAAACCAGACTTATTTCTCTCCCATTCTACACCCCCCCCCCCTTTCTGTTTTCCATGCTATATCGTGAACATGGAAAATGGTCTCATGGTTAGAACAGCAGTGCTAACAAAGGCGGATCCAAGCAATTTAGAAAAGGAGCAGGGTTTCTGTCAGAGAGTAAAACGGGTATAAATGCCATACCCAATTTTTTTGCAGATTTAATTATTTTTAGTTGACCTTTTTACAAAATTAATGGCTGTTATTATTAGTGTATGATTAATATTGGCTTTATGTGCTGTCCTGTCTGTGAGATTGTACATATAAAAGATCCCTTGCTGTTTGACGGAACAAACGTAGCGGGTTTTCACTTCAACACTACAAAATTACGCAATGTTTTGACATCCAATAGCCGATGATTAATAAATCAATGTACTCTAGCTAGTGGTATCGTTAACCAAACAAACTAAACTTTCGCTCTGGGTGGAAGTCGGTACCGGAATGCTAACCCGGGCTAACCCGGTACCTACCAACTTTAACCACAACACCACCGGGGCCAGTAGGGGTGATGTAGGCAATGCACCTACCAGCCTTAACCACAACACCGCCTAGGCCGGTAGGGCTGATGTAGGCAATACGTCTATTGTATAGACGCAGACAGGGCCTACAGTCAGATCTGGATCTGGAGGAAGTTTCGAAATGCCCTGAAAACAACCAATGATTAGCAAATGAAGGGTGGTGTGTTCGTGGCTGTGCATTATGGGTAGGATTAAAGGCAATGTGAAATATATATTGTTTCATATTATTACAGTTATTAAAGTTTATTTAACTTTTTGGTTGTGTCATTGCTTGGTCACTATGATGTAATTTTACATAATGGGGTACATGTATAGGCGCGGGGCTCATGGATAAAACGCTCGAATAATGCGCGGTCGGACTAGGGTCGACCCCCGTATGTGGCCAATTTGGGCTATTTCTCGTTCCAGCCAGTGCACCACGACTGATATATCAAGAAAGAAGTGTTTTATTTAACGACGCACTCAACACATTTTATTTACGGTTATATGGTTAAGGACCACACAGATTTTAAGAGGAAACCCGCTGTCGCCACTACATGGGCTACTCTTCCGATTAGCAGCAAGGGATCTTTTATTTGCACTTCCCACAGGCAGGATAGCACAAACCATGACCTTTGTTGAACCAGTTATGGATCACTGGTCGGTGCAAGTGATTTACACCTACCCATTGCGCCTCACTCAGGTTTTGGAGTCGGTATCTGGATCAAAAATCACATGCCTCGACTGGGATCCGAACCCAGTACCTACCAGCCTGTAGACCAATGGCCTGCCACGACGCAACCGAGGCCGGTACTGATATATCAAAGACCGTAATATGTACTATCCTGTCTGTGGGATGGTGCATACATGTATATATTTATAAAAGATCCCTTGCTTGCGACTAATGGAAACATGTCGCGAGTTTCCTCTCTAGCTAAGACTGGCCTATGTCAAAATAACCAAATATGTTTCATTCAATAAATCATTGTGCTCTAGTGATGTCGTTAAACAAAACAAAGTTTTATGTAGGCCTACACACAGGCGCGTATGCAGGAGCAGGGTGTTTTGCGCAAAGTATTTTCCGGGGCAGCATAACTGATTTTCATATTTATGACAAACGGATGGGGAGGGGGGGGGGTATGGGTCTTAGACCCTACCTCTAAGAAATAGAGGGAGTCTTGGGGCTCCTATAAGACCTCCCCTCTCCGTTGGAGACATGATTCTTCGACATTTTGAATTGCAGGTGTTAAAATGATTACGGCATTACCAGCCTTCTGAACTAAATTGACCAAAGCTTTAAATAATCATATTTATATAATTAAATTAGTGTAACGAATTGCGCTCATATTCCATGAAGATATTTTTTTCCATATTATATTACAAATTTACTTTTAAAGAAAAGCTTGCTAATAAAAATTATAGTTGTTAAAAAAAAAATGGATATAGGGCCCAAATGTAATATGTAGGCCTACATTAGAGATTTATTATAATAATCACATTTAAAATTAACATTACAAACAACAATGATTTAATATATCTATAACCAATATATATTTGTTTTAAAAAAAACAGAGAGAGGGGGGGAAAGGTATTAAAAAGTATTTTTAACCGAATGAATTGAAACTACCTTGAGCGCGGTAAACTACACGCGCACTTGTTTTACCTCACGATCTATTGGCTGTTTATTTCCAATCCGCCTTGCTTTGGTATCCATGACGTCACGTGACGTCGGGGGTTCGAACGGGCAATAGGTAAATGGTAGTTATTGCCTTCATTTATGTTTAAATAAATAATATATTAGTTTGCTGCACTTTCTGTTTGTTCTTACATAGCATATTAATATAGCATTGGTTTAACAAAAATAATTACGATTTTATTTACGCTGGAAAAAGTATGGCAATTCATTAAAAGAAAATGAGTCGCACCATGTTTCCCTTATCCGCGGTCAATCCCCCATTGAAAGCCAGCCCGACATGTTGCGCTTATAGAGATGGCTCAATAGGAGCCAAATTTTCGGGGGTTTCAGAACGTTATTTTATTATCCAACTGAAGTAAAACTTAGGGGGATTTGTGTATTCTACCAGTCAAACAGAAAGGACAACCATCGAAGCAACTGTTTGACGATCAACTTTGTGGTTTCCGACTGATGTAAAGGTCATGGTCATGCTGAATTCCATCTTGCTTTGTTCCGAAAACACGATCACCGTGCTCCTGTCTAAGACGTTTTTACGGTGAACCCGACCTCATAGGAACTATCCAAGCTGAGAAGTAAGTGGTATTCCGTTGTTTGAATCTATTGTTGTGACGAATTGCGGCATTATTTAGCCTTTGTTGTGATTTTTAAAGACGTATGGTAAAGTATTCCTTGTCGGCAGGATCATGGATGTAAACAAGTTCCATGTGATAAAATCGCCGACATTACCCTGTTCATCATAGCAATGGTTGGCCTACAGTCAACTGCCTCGATTGATTTACAAAAAAACACCAAACCCTGATTACCAGGAATAAGGATTAGATTTCAATCCTAATATCCTATTCATGCATTACAAAAATATAAGGAATTCCATCATAAAGCACCAGTCTGAAATAAACAAAATTACATTTATATTGTCTTCAATCATATTGTTAAAATATTTTATTGATTTCAATTTAAAAAATGATAAATGTGTGTTTATATTACAGTAATATATAAATATGTGTTACAGTATTAGCTTTAGGTTTTGCAGATTTGTACAATGAAGATGACCCTGTGAGGGATTCACTTTCAAAAGAGATGCTAAAGTTAAAATGAATGATTGACTTTTTATACTTTCGGCTGTATTCATTGACTTTCATATATAAGTGTAATGACCAAGCTTTCAAATGTGTTTTCAACCTATATGGTATAAGCTTTACGGCCAAAATCATTAGACCAATGGGCCCACCAGGACTGTGCCCTGATCAAAATCCTAGGGGAGGGGGGCACTACTTTTTATAAACAAAAGACCAATAGAGCAAATACTTTACAACTGGGCTACGTCCCACCCCTAAGAATAGCCCATACAATCAAGCCAATATGACATAAAATGGGATTGGTTTTACAGTGTGTGACATTAGTAAAACCGTATTAGTTTTTGAAACTTCGCTGAAAATCATAATTCCGTTTCTAAATGTAAATTCCGTTGTACATTGCAAATTCTGTCAGTTTTCCACAATCGCAGAAAATCACTGGATCTACATCAACTTTTCTCTTCCTGTGACATGCCACAGTTTCTATGGTAGCAAAATACAATATATAGCCTAGTGCAGTGACCGCATAATTCTCGCAACTTGCCTCCTAAATCTTGCCAAATTGCTAATTCAAAAATTAAGATAACAGGGTTGAAAATTAACATGGAAACCATGGTCGCCAGCAGGGCTAGTTGAAGAAAAATCTTACTGGCCCGTCTCAAATTCAACTAGCCCTCCAATTTAACTGTACAACAAAATTCAAAACTAGAATTTTCTTTGTTGAATAATAACAATAAATTATATATATATATATATATATATATATATATATATAGTCCTGGTTCCGTAAAAACAATGAATTGGCATGTGACTTCATAATGAATGAGGTTAAAGTTTAAACCCATACCAACACCGGAAATCCATTATAAATAAAAATGTTTCTTTACAAATTACCATTAAATGATACAGATTAAATATGTTTAATAAAGGGTACAGCCAATTTATGCAGCTTAGCATGCATTGTCTCTGAAGTAATCGATACTAAAACCTTAAAAGGTAATACAGCGACTGCTTTAATAAATTAGTCCTCTGTATGGCGATGCAAGAGATATGAACTTGCAAGTAAAGGATTTCCTAAGGAGTGGTTATCTGTTATTCGCGGCATCGGAAACACAGTGTATTTTGTCACATTCAGTTTCATTGCGTTTCTTTTTTAAACAGGTACCATACTCGCCAGACTGTAAAATCGATTGTCGCCCAACATATTACCTTTGTAAAAATTCTTAGTCACACTTCGCCAATAAAGGGCGACCGGGCAACTGCTAATTTTCAACCCTGAGATAATATCCTTTCCCATAAAATACATTTTCATTTTAATCAACACAAGAATAATTTTTAATTAATTATTGTTATTTGTGTTATGTACAACAGTCATTTAATGTAGTATTTAATTGGACATGTCATTTCAAACGTGACAGTAAATGGAAAATGGTTGTTCAGGTTACCAATCTGTATCGTGTGCCCAAAAAGTTGAGAACTGTACTTTGTTCTCCACTTAATGTATTAAACTAAAACCACACCACCTAAATGTTTCATAAACTGACTCTTGTTTAAATACACTTAAAGTATCAGTACAATGAGAGACAGTATCAGTACGGTGAGACACAGTATCAGTACAATGAGAGACAGTATCAGTACGGTGAGACACAGTATCAGTACAGTGAGACACAGTATCACAGTATCAGTATCAGGACAATGAGACACAGTATCAGGACGATGAGACACAGTATCAGGACAATGAGACACAGTATCAGTACAATGAGACACAGTACATTGAGAATAGTGATATGATGAAATATTGGGTATGGATGAAGTATCTGAAGACATTTTATAGTAATAATCATGCAAATATAAATATGTCGTAACTTATATTTTATTGCTTATTTCGATGCCTGTAATCATGCATCCTTACTTTTGGGAAATAGTAACAAATATCAGTGTTGAAAACAATGGTGAAACCGTATCAGACTGCGATTTTTGTGCCCCCACGAATCCCAAATTTTGTTCAGAAGCACAAGATTATGAGACAGAATCCCAAAATATTGAAATTTTGTTTATGGTTGTGTTAGAATCCTAAAACAAAATCTCCCCATTTCAGTGCCTGCTTACGTTATGATCAACAATCGTCTTATTAATCTTCACGTTGATCAGTCTTTGCAACAACTTTGTTTTCATTACATGCAGTATTTAACTTAAGTTCGGTCAATTAAAACATCTTCCAAGATTCAGGCTTCCGAAATTGCAAGAACTATTGTATCGTTTGCACGTTGTTCACACAAATCTAATTTAGGGTAACCTATTTTCCATTCGCACATTAAATTTAGCACATTATTTACATTACGCAAAAAGAAAATGGATTACCTGAATATACGCCAATATTCAATTCTCAGAGGATTGTGATTCTCGAAAGGGTTGCAAGTATCTTGTTAAATAATATTACTCAACTGTGTTTAAGCATGAAATAAAATTTGTATGGTTAAAAAAACGTTTTAAATTAAAAAAATCTGCAATTCCAGGGCTAGCTCTGGCACTCGCCAAATTCGCCAATTGCAAATTGAAATGAAATTGGAAAGTAGTTGGCGAATTTTATTTTAATTTGACACTATAATTTCATGTAAAAATTGACATTTAAAAAAAAGTAATTGGCGATTTCTGCAATTTTTAAATTTTAATAGACAATTTGGCGAAACATTTTGCTTACCCAGAGCTAACCCTGAATTCTGTTTGTTATTGAATTCTGTGATTTCGTCCAATTTTCCATAAATACAAAAAATCATCTCCTGTATTAGTTTGTTAACTAAAACCAGCTAAGCATGCATATATTTTTTATTCCGATTAAACTGGACTGTACAATTGTAAAATAATGAGCACTGTGTTTTTATGTTTTCAGACTCCATGTGCACTGATGCAAGAGCCCCTTCCACACTACAATACAAAAATCAGTGCATTTAGTAACTTCAAGAAAATTAAGTTGGAAGTTCTAGCCGAGGGCCAGCATGTAGTAGTTAGCGGATCTGGTGATACAATACCCCAATTGCGCACTAGAAACACTCGCCAAACCGCTTATGTGCTTCCACAAAATGGAAATACATTTTCCGACTTCGAGGATATGCCTCGAAATTACATTCGTACCTCGGCTGTTAAACATGTGGATAACTCTTACCAGAGATGTGGAGTAAAACGTAAAAGTGATGTAGAGACACCAATGCAGCTCAAAGAGACTCACGCAATATCAAGCGAGGATGAGAGTGCCACGGCAAAGGCGAACACAGCTGCTACGACGGCGACGACTACGTCGAAAACGACCAGCTCCTCGGGAGGGGAGGGAGACTACCAACTGGTGCAGCACGAGGTTCTCTACTCGATGTCCAGTGCCTACGAGGTGCTAGAGTTCCTCGGTCGTGGCACCTTTGGGCAGGTTGTCAAGTGTTGGAAAAAGGGGACCAATGAGATAGTGGCGATAAAGATACTGAAGAATCATCCGTCGTATGCCAGGCAGGGCCAGATCGAGGTGAGCATCCTGTCGAGGCTGAGCCAGGAGAATGCCGACGACTTCAACTTCGTGCGCGCCTATGAGTGCTTCCAGCACAAGAACCACACGTGTCTGGTGTTTGAGATGCTGGAGCAGAATCTGTACGACTTCCTGAAGCAGAACAAGTTCCAGCCACTGCCGCTGAAGTACATCCGTCCAGTGACCCAGCAGGTGCTGTCCGCGCTCCTCAAGCTGAAACACCTCGGCCTCATCCACGCAGACCTCAAGCCAGAGAACATCATGCTCGTCGACCCAGTCCGCTTCCCGTACAGGGTCAAGGTCATCGACTTCGGGTCTGCTAGTCACGTCTCTAAGGCTGTGTGCTCCACATACCTCCAGTCTCGTTACTACAGGTGAGTGGCACAATGTTTTTTTTTCCTATCCTAAAATATTTTTAAAATGTGTTTGGTATGACCTGAGTCAGCATTTTAGTTGATCTCTTGTGTTCATGTGTGTATCCTCGATTCAGGAAACTTGTGAAATTTGCGAATGCCATTTTTCATGTCTGGACATTGTCGTGGAATTAAGAAGAAGATCATTTGGAGTTATGGAAAGTGAAAATTGGTTGTTATTACAAACAAAATTGGGACACCACCTTGATTTATTGTAATGTTATAAAATTACATTGATGATTGTTAAATTTAATATTGTGAAAAATCCCTTTGAAAAAGCATTGAATCGGGTCAGTATCCAAATGATCTGTTTGTAGTGATTGTGGGCTGAATTTACAAAGTCTATTTATGACTTACACACATGTAATTACATGGATGTTCAATGCAACACCTGCACCAGTCGTGGTGCAGGGATCGATCGTATACTGACAGCACATCAAGCGAGCACTTTACCACTGGTCTACGTCCCGCCCACTGGTCTACGTCCCGCCCAGTTACAGATCAGTTTTAACTTTCATTGTGATTTACCCATTATTCATAGTTACGCCCTTAAACCTGAGAGATGAAGAAAAAATGTGTATCCCCTATAGGGACATGTATTGCTTTAGCAAAAATTGGTTGGGATACCACCATTGTATGATTTAGCACAAAAAAAAAAATGAAGATGGCTGTGTGATTTGAGACTGAATTGTGCTATTCCTGGTGGAGCTCTGTTAACTGAACATTGTATAATCTGTAATGATGAGACATCACGATGGTCTTCATATTTCACATGATGATTCTCACCAGTTTCTGACAGCAGATACCATAGCAGTATATCATGTACTGTGGTGATTTTAGTGATTGGACTGTTTATGCATCAAAAGGTTTGGTTTGTTTAACACCACCACTAGAGCACATTCATTTATTAATCATCGGCTATTGGATGTTTAACATACATATATATATATATATATATATGTAGTCTTAGAAAGGTTACCCATTACATTTTTCCATTCGTATCAATGGATGTTTTCTATGCACAATCCCATAGCAGAGCTTAGACTGAAACAAATTTGGTTTTGCCCAGTTTTCAAACATTATTTTCTTGACAATTATTCTAAAATGGCTAATTTAAAGAAATTTTTATTAGCCACTTCAATTGTAAGAAATATTGCAGTTGGCTAATTTGGCAATGGACAGGGTGAGCACTGTCTTTGATATACCAGTTGTGGTGCACTGGCTAGAGCGAGAAATAGCCCAATGACCCCACCGACAGTGATTGATCCCAGACCGACCATACATCAAATGAATGCTTTACCTCCCGCCCCTGGATATGCAGCAATAATTGGGAAACCCACCCTTAAATTTAATGGATCTTGCCATGAAAAAAAATTGATTAATTTAAGAATTAAACGTGAAATTTTTTGAGTTTCATGCTAGTATGAAACGCAAAACCGCTTTACACACTGTATGAATGGCTTCACCCATTCATACAGTGTGTAAAGCGGTTTTGCGTTTCATACTAGCATGAAACTCAAAAAATTTCACGTTCAATTCTTATAATTCCAAACACGTAACCATGTCATTAATGTAAAGCTCTTTAAAATAAAAAGTGAACTCTATTTTCCAACTATTTACTATTTTATTAACACGAAATTCATACTCGACATTAGCGGAATCCCTATGGTGGTTCGGCTTTTTCCGTCAATAGCCGAATGAGAGAATGACAATGTTACAATCATTAATACAATTCATATTAATTTTTTGCATTAAATATCAATACCAACTAAAAACATTTTGAATTCACTAGAAACATATAACGTAATTAATTTTAATAACTTTTAACCTGTAATAAAAATGTCTGAAGCGACCTATTTTGTATGCTATAATTTATATGTGAAGCGGTTGGTGTATGAATTTTTAACTACGAACTGTGGATGGGCGCCATTTTTTGATTACTGTCCAGATTTACCAATTACGATGTTGAAATTACAGTTATAAAATTTTGAGTGCGTGATAATTCCATTTGTTGATAGATTTGACATGGAGAAAGTGGTTTCAATGTTTCCGGAAATGGATGAAACAGGTGTGTCACGAGTTTCTGTGTTTACTGGCCTTGTAATTGTGGAAGTGGCAACAGGATGGTTTTGGCATGTGTGACTTCAAGTGGTGCGACACAAGTATTCGTGAGATTTGACAGTGCCATGCTCATGTTTCGTTTTTGGAAAGTAGAACATTCTCTGTTGTAGCTTCGAATTGAAGCTTCGTTCCTGTGTCCCGACATGTACATGATATGCCTAGTTTCAAAACACGACTCGTTTAAAGATTGCATCGCAGTGGCGCGCAAACTTAGAAACTATGTGTTGTGTACGTCATACTACAATGCCGTTGAATGCGCGTTACTGCTAATGGTTGGCATGAACTGACTGAATTTTGTTTTTGAAATCGCTTTTGTAAAATACCAAATTCCATTGGAATTATATACATTTTTTGGATCGGCAAAATAGATTTTTAGCTGTGGGATTTTGAGTTCCTATAAACATATAACGTAAGTAATTTTAATAACTTTTAACCTTTAATAAAAATGTCTGAAGCGACCTATTTTGTATGGTATAATTTATATGTGAAGATGTTTAGAAGTTTGACAGCAGACGATTACTGTTTGATGTCTAAAAATAGAATCTCAAGGAAATTCCTCGGGGATTCCTTTGTTGACATAATTCATAAAGTAGTTCCGGCTATATAGCCAAAAATAGTGCTAAACTGAGATTCATGGTGCTATGAATGCCAGTTTTTATCGTCACGTGATACGAATTTGACCAATCCAAGGGTTTATAATAACGGGATTTTTAGAGATTGGAATTATTTATCCATAACTTAGATAAATATGGGAAGCCATTTAAGATATTTCCATATTGGGCATTGGTAATTATATTTAATCCTTTTTATTATTATTTTTTTTGTAGATCAAAAACATAAATCGTAATGGCTTTGCAAGTCATTCATTTGTACAAAGAATTGATCTAGGCATACATTTACATATTTGTGGTCAGATATCCAGTTTCTGCCCACATTTTATTACAATCGGTGTTCTACAACCACTGGAATTAAATATATCAGGACTCGACATAGACATTTGCCCATGACAACTGGTTTCAATATTGCTGGACAAATAAATTGTCTCAAATTAAAAAACCCTTTAAAATGTATTTTACCTCTGTGATGTTGAACAGTTTTGTTATTAACCAAGCACATTATTTGCTACCAAAAGAGATAACTTAAGTATTACTTGATCTTTTACCAAAAGCATTTGGTTGGAACAAGCGTATTTCAGACAGGCCAAATGGAAATGGAGTAGCACTTGTCTAACAGTATAAGTTAATGCGGAGTTTTAATGTGGAGCTCTGATGACGTTAATAGACAATTGACACTTAAATATAACAATATTCTTTTAGATAATCAGTTTAAAAGTAACTTTGCTTTTCATCTTGAAGTATTGTACAAGTATTCAGATTAAGTAATTAGTGCCAACTATTTAACATTAAGGTAACCAATATTAAATTAGATGCCCTTAAATAAAAAAAATATATAAAAGTTTATATTGGTACAAGAACTGCTTCTCAATTTTAACATTTGTATCCAGATTAAATTTAAAATATCAGAAGCAGAGATTGCCTTACATTTTGCAAAATGAATTTTGTGCTTTCAAGCTTTCTGCCAGAGGGTAAAATGGCTATAGCACCATACCCAATTTTTTTTTGCAGATTTAATTTTTTTTTTAAGTTTACCTTTTGACCAAATTATTTATTCTTATCATTACTGTATGATTATCCTAAACCTAACCCATTTTCTTTGTGGTGGAGGCCTCCATACCCTCTTATCGACTACAGTTGCATTCAGCACACATGTTGTCAATATTCAATTTCATAGCACAGAACACTGGCCTTGGATTTTTAATTCATGATATTCTTTGTTGGCTAAGTTTAAAAGTTAAATTTATTTTAATATTAACTATCACATGTGGCCATAATTTCCTCAAAGTTACCTTCCACAACTGTTATCAAGCTAAAATATTCGTTAAAAATAGAAAAATGAATTTGTAAGCATGTCATCCATTTTAATGGAGGAAAAATCTGTTTTATTTCCCACTATTAAATGTTGACTTCTCTTGAGTGTTTTAAATATGTTTTAAATGCTGTTCTGTGAAGTAATGTTTTTGTCATAAAAGATGCCATGTAAGTAAAGTAATAAATTCAGCTGTCAGGCAGTTTCTTTCTTTTTCGAGGTTTACTGGTTGTACATACATGTAGGTTAATGTGACCTTGTTCATACATCTTGCTTAAATGTATACAGTCTGCAAATTCATTGCTTCATGAACCCAAGATTATGAGATATTGTGTACATCAGTGGATCCTTAAAAAAAAATCCACAAATTTAGTGCCTGTTACATATGGAAGTAGTTTATTTGTGTGTATCAGGTTTGTCAGTGAGCACAATCAGTTGGGATATACGTGGAGAAATCCTCTGGTAATGAGCTGCTTGGCAGAGATACAGAGTTTTCACCTGGAGGTTGTGTTTCTAACACACTTTCTGTGAGTCATCATTTATGTATGTACAAATGTACCTGTAGACGTGCAGTTTTGTGTTAGGTTAGTCTGCATGTATGCCATGAGCTCATTCATAATGCCTCGGTTTCAATGACCAGGTTTCAATGACCAGGCCGCAGTAATTACACTACTCACAATTGTTGTCGTGGGTAACCATATGACTAGAAAATGTTTAACTGGTACCTACAGCTGATACTAAATTAATATTTGTGTTTCATCAAAGGTTTCAATGACCATGTTGCAGCAATTACACAACTTAGAATGGTTGTCGTGGGTATGACTAGAAATTGTTTAACTGGTATCCACAGTTGATATTAAATTAATCAGCTCTGGCTGATAAAAACATTTCGCCAAATTATTGTCAGTGCAAAACCTATAGCTCTGCATATATTTTTCCAACAAAATATCAATAAATTACACAATTTTGTTAACCAAAATTAAAGGGACACGCCCTAGTTGTTTACCATTACGGCGTTGTTTTTCGCTATTAAACCCATTTTTTCACAAATAAAATTGCACTTTACTTACCGTTTATTATTTAGAATATACATTTCCATTCACCTGAAGTGTTTTTTGGTAATCCTGGTAATCCTGGTGTTTGTAATACCAGAAAATGCATTTTTCGTATTTCTTAAAAAGCCACGTGCCTTTGAGAGAAAAAACGTTGAGCCAACACGGTCTAATCTATTTTTAGAGGGGATATTCCCATTTCAATGTCACAGACGTTGGTATACCACGTGACCGTTATCATTTTGGTTCGGTTTGTTTTCTCGTGCACGGTTCGTGCAATCAACATCCGATTTGTTGTCGTTTGCTTGTTGTTCATTTGTGAGATTTTTTTTCACAGTTCGTGAACATTTTCATTAACAATAAAGTTCAGACAAGTAAGTATCTCAATACAAAACGTTACAAACCCTTAAAACCAATAATTTTGCTTAGATATCTGGAGAGGGGATACAACCAGGACAGAACAGTTGGAACACGTCCAGTAGAGGTGAAAGGAACGCACCCCAAGTCTATGTGCACTCTGTGAAATTTGTCGTAATTGTTGTGCTTCTAGCGACATCTACCGGTGACATCAGAATACTAACTTTCAAAATTATTTCAAGCAATTGGGATATTGGGATTCCCATGGTACTTATCGATATAAAACCTGCTTTTTCACTCCATTTGATAAAAACATGACCTAAGTGTGTTACAGGTTTGTAGATTAACCAAAATTATAATTTATTTTCGCTGGATGGAACTAGGGCATGCGGATTTAAAATAAAACTCGCCAGTTCTCAACATTCTCAATAATTGGCGAATTTGATGAGTGGCAGAGTTATCCCTGCTAAGTACTAAAAATGGCTGTAATGGGTATGACTAGAAAATGTTTATATATGATACTAGAGGGGATGATTTTCCGTTTCAGATTTGCCACATTCCGTTTCAAATTTTAGCAAATTCCGTTTTTTTTCCGTTTTTGTGTTCAATTAGTGTCATGTTTTATTGTTATAAACTATATACATTTGTTATATTGTTCCAGCTCTGAGCTGGTTTGCTATTGCAATTTTTTTTTAAATACCTGTAAAAATAATTTTTGAAACAAACTTTAAAAAACAAAAAACGTAAGAATTACTATTTTAGTACTCACTCGATTACACATGTATGTTTCTCTGTAACCTAATTAGCGTGCCGTGTGCACAAATTACATATTAAATTGGGGTTGGGTCAATCTGGATATAGGCCAGTGGTAGTGAACCGAAACTAAGCACTGTTCTGTCGATCGTTTAAAAGTTTCGACATTATTTTATATCTTTAAATATATATATATATATATATATATATATATATATATATATATATATATATATATATATTTGCCTAGAATTATATATTCAGAGCCTGTAGCACAAATAACAGCCCAATTTCCAAGATATATATTTTGCAACCCCCTCGGGGAGAGGGGAAAAATTTACACAATGATGACTGCCTCACCGCGGGACCCCCTGAACCGCAGGGTCTGTAGCATGTGCTACATGTGTTAGAAAACAATCGGTTCAGAAATAAATAACATGTAGTAAATTCCGTAGCATGAAAAAAGGCGTTCCCTGTGGGGCGGACTATAAATGTGAAATGTTTCCGTACAAATTAACGAATATGCCCGAAATTTTATGAAATTACGTTTTCTGGCAAAAGCGTTGTGTAAATTGGCTATGCTTTTGAATCGTAATAAGTATTATTGAAAAATATCGAAATTGAACGTACTAGAAATCTTATTATATAATCAACATTCTAAAATTGTATTAGTAAATGTTTATTTTAATATTTCAAGTTAAATTTCACTATGTAAAGTGACACGGGTAAACAGTCACATGCTTTGTTGCAAGCTTACGGCAATTAAGCGTAACTTCCGAGAATTAATGGTTCTGAAAATATTTAGGCATACAGTACACTCCATGAAAGTTCGCATACCAAAAGACTATGCCTATATTATCAATATTGAATCTTGAAACTACTAAAAATATTTATTATGGTGCTTGAACCAGAAATACAACTTTTGAAGGTTATTTTTAAAAAATTGCAAATTCCGTTTCAGTTACTAAATTCCGCGATTCCGTCCGTTTTTCCGTTATCGCGGAAAATCATCCCCTCTATGATACCCATAGCTGATATTAAATTAATATTCATATTTCATCATGCGTCCCAAAATATCTACATACATGTATTTAATCATGAATGTTTAAATGCTTGCAATTTTTTTTTTTTTTTAAATCTCCAAAATTCAATGTTTGCTTGTTACTGAGTATGTGTGTTCATTAATTCTAAGTAAAATATTAATGACAATGGAAATTTAAATGTTTTAAATTTATATTTTAAATACAATGTTATATGTACTGTGTATTTAATCGGGTAATGAGTTGAGTTGATATTGTTTCAACACATGGACATGGACTTTAACATGTTAAATTGTAGAACTTGGCAAAAACATTTCCCTGAATATAATATGGCTGATCAAGTTACAGTTCAGAATCATTTGTTCCTTCCTGATTCACTGAGGTCAAGAGTTAAAGAGTTAAAGGTCACAGGGTTTGTTTTGTTACGTTCTGCGATCTTGGAACATCTGGAAGCAGTCTGATTTGGTTAAATTTCCGTGTATGTTGTGCACACCGCTTGTATAGAGCTACTATGTGCTTTGTTCTACATCTAGGCCATGTTTTATCCTAATGCACAGTTTTCCTCTTTATTCATGTTTGAGATTAAGTAAATAAGGAAAAATACATGTGATTTTGACACCAAAAAAAGATATTAAAATCTGCCATTTAAATGTACATGTATTTTTATTATTATTAAAAGATTGTACTAATATTAGGTATGTTTAACGCCCTCTTTTTTCAATCTAATTTGGAGGCTTCTTCAGAGTTTATACATGTATATATGTATGTATGTATGTATATCATGATTTTTTTTACTTGCCAGTTAACTGCCCTAAAATCTTGACAATTAATGGATACATTGTACTTTTAAGGGCCGGACATAGTTCTCATTCTAGTCTGTGCGATACAACTGGTTTTATCAAAGGCGACGGTATGTGCTATTCTGTCTGGGATGACGCATATAAAACATCACTTGTTAGTTAGAATTATCATATGTTTGACGTCTATTTAACCGATGATTAAATCTAAACTTTTACATTGATCATATTGAGGGAATGAAGGTTTAAATTGTGTCAAAAAGTATGAAATACAGGGTCAAATTGCAAAACATTTCAAATGTAGATCCACCTACATGTATATGAACATGTAGTAAGGGCGTTCATGGTCTGTTTTACTTTTATTACCTACCCTCCAATTATGGTCAGTCAGAAAGCGTGTGAAGGTCACTGAGTGTTTGTTTTATTGCCGTTGGTTATGAACTGTCTGATTGCACTCTCCATCAGCAGAGTTATCTGTTGCAGATATTGATTTGACAGTATCATTGGGCTTCGGGATGGATGTTTGCTCTAGGCATTATTTTACACTTAGACTGTGTGTTTGCAAATGAAAAATATTTATCACAGTTGATCTTAATATCTTATTGCATGAGGTTCATCATTTGATGAATTCACACAGTGTGTTGTTTTTGTGGTAGTTTTCTTTAAGCACATTACAGTAGAATCACGACTAGCTCTGACACTTGCCAAATTTGTCAGTTGCAAATTGGCTCATTTAATTTTAATTTGGCGAAAAAAATTCATGTAATAATTCGTGTTTTGTTGGAAATAACTGGTTTTTGCATTTTTGGGGATAATTTGGCGAAGTGGTTTGTTCACCCAGCACTAGCCCTGAGAATCGTGTTGGGTCAAACTCAAAACTTTGGTCAAATACACCGCAATGCTTGAACAGAAAACAAAGTTACACTTACACGTTGATCGAACTGTTGGGTCGAAGTACCCAATGGGTTGAACACTTTCTTGAGCACCGACAGGTTTCGAGCTAACAGGATTTAACTATCTTATTTACAGTATAAAAATATCACAAATATTTATAGTTTTATGCCATATAACGGTTTTGGGCACTGCTCTAAAGTAATAAAAATGTTACAAACATTCATACGAGACATTAGTCAATATCTCTGCAGTTCTTGTTAAGTAATATTTCTCAACAGGTATGCCAGTGTCATGTTGCTAAAATTATACATCTCTTAACATGACTTAGTTTTCATGTGTATACATGTAGCTATATTTTATTGTTTTATTTATGTCTGGCAGTGTGGTTTATTTTACGAAAACAATATTTCTTTATAAAATACTGCATTGTAAAAGAAAACGTTAATACTTTTTAGCTTTAAAAAATGTTTTTTTTTTATATATGTCTAGCAGTATAATTTATTTTAAGAAAATTGTTATTTATAAAATATATGTATTGTAGGGGAAAAGTTAAGTTAGTCTAATAAAATGTTAAATACAGAAACACCTTTGTTAATATTAGTCAAATATTTACACTGTAGCTGGTAGTGGTGTGAGCATTTGTTTTATTATTATTATTATGGTCTCATTTACATTAATTTATTCACTCCATGGTTATGGTACTGCTTACTTCTCTTCTCAAGTGCGTAGATTTCCTTCCTTAAGCCAAATCTCCAGTCCGTTTATCACCACGATCACACACTGTGTATGCCATACGCAGGGCAATTTGAATACAGGTGTTAGGCAAAACAACAGGATTTAGCGGTGATTTACAGTAGCTTTGCATCCTGCCATGGGCAACCTCTCATTGTACAGAAACATGGTCAAGTGTTCAACCTGACTGAGTGCATTTCTCACTGCTTCATTCAAAGGCCGGTAATTGGCATGGGCCATTGTAACGTTTGTCCATTCAACAGGTTGTACCTCGGTTCAGCCATTGCTGGCGAAACGAGTGACAGCTTTGTGCCAGATACTAGATTCCATTAGTGTTGCCCTCTTTTCTTCTGTCCGCCTTCAGGTATTGTGATTTGAAAACTGATTATTTTCCCTGACGTTTAAGCTTGAAAAAGGGAGCTTTGACTACATTAGAGAATAAGCTCTTACTTTTAGCACAAGTATGTACACGACCTTGCACATAGACACAGACTATATTAATACCTGTTGAGATAGATCAGTATCACATTTTAACCAGCTTTATTTCATAAGGCTAAACCTACTTGTATATTACGGCTGATTAATTATTTTTAAAAAACCCAACAACCTCAAAACCCTTTCTTTTGTAACTTATTACAAATCTTTAGGATTGCTTAACTAATAATAAGTAAAAAGATCCCCAAAGGATCCATTTATATCTATATGTATACATATGTAACAAGGTTTAATCACTTGCTATATACAGGTAGCTCCTAAATTAAATAAACTCTTTATGTCTGGGAAATATTTTCTTCTCAAAATGTTCATTACTGCTGGTTAAAATTGATTCACAACTACTAGCAGGGTTTGAAACACTCCAAAACATAATAATGGATGTTGGCAATTAATGGTAAGCGAACCACGCGATACAAATATTAATAGTGGCTCATATGTTGTAGGTCTAAAGAAGAAAATATTATTTGGGTGACTAATGCCATTATTTGTTCATATTTAAGTCGCCCAAATGGAACATTGATTGCATTTGGCTGTTCTGAGCCCTGTACTAGTACTTCTATTGTACTACTACTACTACTGTATTTAATGTTTGGCAAAAAAGGGTTTCTTTTAAAATTGTCCATCTAGAAGAATAATTACCATGATAACAATAATTACCATTAGTGGTGTTCCCATGATCGATGCTTGTTGAAAATTGATTGGTTTGGCTCTTCTGATGTAATGATCAGTTATAATAATTCATAATAATTTTGACATGGAATTGATGTAAATATGCTAGGGTTTGGGCTTTTACATATTGAATAGATATTAAAGGTCAGATTTACAATTTGTATCATGAGCAATGAACATGATAATACGAGCATTGTCCCAGGAATTCAAGTCCTAATTGATTGGATAATTGAAAGTTAATCAGTTGGAGCAAACAAATTAAGGGTTAGGTCTGGCACTCAACAAATTCTAAAAACAGCTTGTGAATTTGATTTTAATTTGACAAATTCTAAAAACAGCTTGCGAATTTGATTTTAATTTGACAAATTCTAAAAACAGCTTGCGAATTTGATTTTAATTTGACAAATTCTAAAAACAGCTTGCGAATTTGATTTTAATTTGACAAATTCTAAAAACAGCTTGCGAATTTGATTTTAATTTGACAAAATAATTTTGTGAATTAACTGATATTTTGTCACAAGATAACTGGGTACATGTATGTATACAATTTGGAAGTTTAATACTAATAGATAATTTGGCAAATTTTGTGATCTAGAGCTTGGCCCAATTTCATAAAACATTGTAAGCCTAGTTTTGCACATAAACATAAATCTATGACTAAACCACAATTCATATTACTATTATAGTACAACAAATATAGTTAAAAGTACTCTTTATTTCATTTTCTTTTGTCTTTAAAATGCTCCATCTTCTGTAATGATGTAAACTTAAGATGTTTTGTAAATAGGTCCCTGGCCCTGTATAAATATACCACATTTGTTATGATGAACTTCCAGCTAATTCCCAGCTTTAATTACCATAATTATTTAATAAGCTGCTGATTTAAGACTAAGTACTGCAGTGTTATTAAATAAGCTTTCCTTTCTTTTAAGTCTACACCTTAAGTCGACTTAAATTGCATTCACTAGAATGCTCAAGAACCCAACTAACAGTAACACCTGGACGATTTTAACAGTTTTAAAGCTGTGAGTTCTGTTAGGATGAGCTTTCCTGTTGAGGTTTGTTTAAACCTGGATGCGCCAGGCAGTTCAGTACATCAAACAAAATACTGGCCTGTCAGTTTCCTGCAGTCGACAGCCTCATGGCCATGGGTGTCTTCCCCATTGTTACCTGGACATGCATAGAAATCTAGATATTGCATTACAAGCACATCACACGAACCCGTCTTGCATAGATACATACATGCATCTGTATACTAGTATGCATTAGCTGTACCTGTGTGTACATGTATGTACTTGGTGATTTTTTAAATATTAATGTACACAGCTACAATGTAGTTAGTACATGCAGGTTTTGAATTTTTAAAATGTGTTTAAGCTGTATTCAGTATGAGTTGACTATGATAACACATTTTCATAAAATTGTTTAAAATAGAAGAAAAATTATGATTATTGAAAAGGTGAATGCTGGTATTAGTGATAATTTTTAAGTATGAGGGAGAGGTTAAAAAAACCTGCACAACAAATACAACTAAGTTGGTTTTTCAGGGGTTGGCTATGCTGTACACTTCTTTAAAAAAAAAAAAAAAAAAAATTTTCATAATCCATTTATCGGTTGTACAACAATAAATTCAGGTAACCCATGAATCTAATGTGCATTCGAAAAACAGGTTACACAAAATTAAATTTGTGTGAGCGATGTGTGAACTAAGCAACCATACTCGCAATGTTCATGGGCCTGCTGTAGAAATGAGCTTGTCTGTATTTGACAAATGGCATACAGAGGTCGTTGTTTTGCCATCCACCGCCATGTATCAGGATCAGCTCCATGCTGCTGAAACTTGAAACATTCAGTTTTAGTTATTCTCACATGCACCACATTGTTCTGCCAGTGTGTTTACGGCTGTTAGCTTCCCAATCACTGATATGCTAATTTGGCTAACAATAAGCTGAGAGAGTATCACTGAGATACGACAGACTTTGCTTGAAGGCAGGGATAGGCATTCCTTTACACACCCATAGACAATCGGCTGGTCCGGTTGTATTGAAAACAAAGGGATAGGCATCCCTTTACATACCCATAGACAATCGGTTGGTTCAGTTGTATTGAAAACAAAGGGATAGGCATCCCTTTACATACCCATAGACGATCGGCTGGTTCAGTTGTATTGGAAACAAAGGGATAGGCATCCCTTTACACACCCATAGACAATCGGCTGGTCCGGTTGTATTGAAAACAAAGGGATAGGCATCCCTTTACATACCCATAGACGATCGGTTGGTTCAGTTGTATTGAAAACAAAGGGATAGGCATCCCTTTACATACCCATAGACGATCGGCTGGTTCAGTTGTATTGGAAACAAAGGGATAGGCATCCCTTTACATACCCATAGACGATCGGTTGGTTCAGTTGTATTGAAAACAAAGGGATAGGCATCCCTTTACATACCCATAGACGATCGGCTGGTTCAGTTGTATTGGAAACAAAGGGATAGGCATCCCTTTACATACCCATAGACGATCGGCTGGTTCAGTTGTATTGAAAACAAAGGGATAGGCATCCCTTTACATACCCATAGACAATCGGCTGGTTCAGTTGTATTGAAAACAAAGGGATAGGCATCCCTTTACATACCCAAAGACGATCGGTTGGTTCAGTTGTATTGAAAACAAAGGGATAGGCATCCCTTTACATACCCATAGACAATCGGTTGGTTCAGTTGTATTGAAAACAAAGGGATAGGCATCCCTTTACATACCCATAGACAATCGGCTGGTTCAGTTTGGAAACAAAGGGGTAGGCATCCCTTTACATACCCTTAGACAATCGGCTGGGAATAAAAGGTGATATTTGTCACATAGTGTGTTATAAAAATTATAGTGGAGTTTGTATATTTTTATCTGGAATCATGATGGCGAATCGATAAACATCAAAACGTGAAAACAAAAAATGTTTGATCACATCAGCAAAAAAAGCAAACAAATTGTATATAGTTTACATAATGGAATAAATAATATTAAAAAAAGGAATTAAAGTTATGAATTTTAACTCCCATATATGTATAAAAAGTGAGTATTGTGTCCTGAAAGTTAATAAAAGATGACACCGTTGAAGCATTTGACAGCTTGAGCTAGCATACCATTAGACAAAAACCATTAAGAACGTGGCTGATTGGATGACATTTGACCTCTACTGGCTTCAGTTTGCCAGTGTAGCTATTCCACTCGTGGAAACCTTTTTTAAATTTTAAAGTTGGGGGGGGGGGGGGGGGGGGGGGGGGGGGGGGGGGGGGGGGGGGGGGGGGGGGTTGGAAGCCAGTACCCTAAAGTATTAGATTGTATTGTTTTATTATTTTATGTACACAATCAATGTTTTACCCTTGGCATGTTTTACATCTTACACAGAAACACACATACACACATACACAGAAATGTACGTACACACACACACACACACACACACAAAAACGCACGTACACACACACACACAGAGACACAGGCACGCACACACACTACCATCAGTGATGTGGTGACCTTGACTTGAATGGATGCTGGCGGTATAGATCTGCAACAAGGCTCGTCAACATGTTTGTTTCTCCATTATTGATGCAGTCTACCGACTTCCGTCTTTGTATCTGCTGTTGATAACTGCACAGTGGTAGTAGTCATTAACAACGGCAGTTGGTTTGCGTACAATGGCAGATATGGAGAAGGCCTACAGAGTTGCAAGTTGGACAAACTTGTGCCTAATCCAGTTGTTTTTCAAAAGCAATAAAATAGGTTTCAATCAAAACAGACCAATGTATGTACAATGCCTGGACTTTGTAGCTCACTAGTTTGATGCAACACATTTTGTTTTCGATTCCGAGTGCATCAATGTCTTTAGTACAATAACATTTATTTTTGTTTAACAACACCACTAGAGCACATTGATTTATTAATCAGCTGTTGGATGTCAAACATTTGATAAATTTATTGCATTATGGTATTAGAAGTCCGTTACATTTTTCCATAAGTAGCAAGTTATCTTTTATATGCACCATCCCACAGACAGGATAGCTCATACCATGTGAAGGCCTTTGATATTCCAGTATTGGTGCACTGGCTGGGATCGATCCCAGAGCAGCTGAGTTTTGAATATGTTGAAATTAATTTTCTTTTAATCTAAGTAACTTAACATTTCACTGGTTTTACACTGACATATTTTGAGGTCAGCACATTTGTAGTTAATTTGTGTGTGATTATTTGGGGGTGCAATCTAAAGCCCTGGGTGTATATTGCATGTTGACTTCCCATTCCCTGCAATGCATATACACAAAGAACATTTTATTTAATTCATTTGTTGGTAGTACTAAACCAAATAACTTCTGGCTGGGTCAAAATTTGATAGAGAAGTGAACACTACAAGTCCTGTGATTGGTGATAAATGTGAGTGTGTTGGTTGTAAAACAAAAAAAAGTTTCATCTGGCCAAAAAATGTATGCAAATTTATTTCATCCAGTACCACTGTGTCAAATAGCCCTGTGCTTGAAACATGTATGGGGTACCTGTAAAAATAAAAGTACTTAAATTTTGTGCAGAACTAGACCCTACCCATTATCTCAGAAAATAGCAACTTGATCACCATTTTTTTCTGATTCACTTTAAGGGTGGTGGGTGGTACCGGTAGTATTTATATCCGTGGCGTTTATGTCGATTGATACGCTGCAGGTAGGAGTTTTAGCCACATATATTATTATTGTTGTCTATGGGATTTGATTTGGTAGTATACAGCCTGTTGATGTAGTGTATAACAGTAAATTCAGAACTAGGAATCCCAATACACATGCAGTGTATAACAGTAAATTCAGAACTAGGAATCCCAATACACATGCAGTGTATAACAGTAAATTCAGAACTAGGAATCCCAATACACATGCAGTGTATAACAGTAAATTCAGAACTAGGAATCCCAATACACATGCAGTGCTTCAGCCACAGGGTAAACCTGGTATGGTTCCATACCCCAAAAAATTGGCAGATTTCTTTTATATATATAAAAAGTTAACTGTTTGACAATATTAATTATTCTTATCATTACTGTATTATTTTATGGTTACGATTTTCCTAACCATAACCCTAAACGTAACCCTTTTTTTTTGGAAGGGGGGGGGGGGGGTACACACACCCTGTTGACTGCTTGCATTCAATTCCATAGTGCCATACTCAAAAATGTATTTCTGGCAGAAATACTGATGTTTACATGTATGTGGGTAAATTTTGAATATTGTCTGTTATAGTTTAGTTTGTGTAGTTACAAACTAGTAAAGACTTAATATTATGTAGTAATTGTGTCATGTGACATGGTAAAAGACAAAGAAGAAACTTGCTGTTACGTGTTGTTATCTAAACTTGCCAACAGTGTCGGTGCTTTACAGATATGACAAAGCATGTTGCTTTATACATGTACAGTGTTTGTCAGTTACGGCACACTGAATTGAACTGAAAACTAGCATTAGTAACTTGTACAGAATATACAGCCCTGAGCAAGCTTTTCTTCTCACATTTCAATCTGGAAATAATGCTAGAAACGTTTAGCAACCACTTGTATTGATATTTATAAACATTACTTTTGGATTATGTAAATTTCAACTAATTTTTAAAAAATAATACTCATTTTATTAATTATTGACCATCAGCGAGGGCAATTTCAGGTTTCATGGAGCCAAGAAATGGATATTGAAGAGGCTAATTGTCGGGGTCAGTATGTATGAATGTCTTGGGTCCATAAAACCCGATATTGCCTGAAAAAAAAGATCAATAATTGTTTTATTACATAATTTAACATCCATTAGACTCATTCAGTACTATTTCTTTATCCTAATTAATAAAAGTAATTTCCCACATATACCGGCTTTGTGTAATGTTATAACATATTAAGACATAATATGATAAGCACTGGAAGGTGGAAGCAGACAGTTATTACTTAGATGGAATTTTAATTCCTCTTTGCTTTTTGCAGAAGGCTATGTAATAAACTGTAATATTGGTCATGCTAATGTAGTAATGTTGACATACATGTAGGTCACACTAATGTCTTCATTTGAATAGTTGTACTGTGTTTTGAAATAGATTTGGAAAGAATTTTAAGCTGTTTGTGATATTATTATCAGAAACTGGCATCGTGGTTAAGCCATTGGACATCAGGCTGATAGGTACAGGGTTCGAAGCCATGTATCGGCTCCCACACAGAGCAAATTTTAATGCCTCAGTGGTACCACTACACCTTCTTTTCTCTCACTAACAACTAACTCACTGTCCTGGACACAGCCCTGATAGCCAAGTTGTATGCCCAGGACAGTGTGCTTGAACCTTAATTGGATATAAGCACGAAAATGGGTTGAAATGAAATGATTATCAGAAAGCAAGTTGTGTGTTTTGAGATGTTGTTGCCTCTTGCTTTCAGTTTCAAGCCTTACGTGTGATAGGGACCACTATTTAAGTCTGGAATCAAAGTTTTCATTAAAGTCTGGAAACTTAGTTTTGTGGCATTGCAATATACAAAACACATGTAGCAGTTAAAAATGCTATAAACTTCTGTGATCGCAGTCCGAGGTCTTATTGAAAAGACATTGAATTGCAAGCACATGTAAAATGTGTGAGTCAGCGGTATTGCACCAGGATGCTGGTTGCAAGGGGTTTTAGTGGATGCATCCTGTGGAATGCCAGCAGTAGAACCATAAGAGTTAATTGCTTTGAATGTATTTAAGTATATTATCCAGTAGTACTAAAGAACGGTGGAAAAATAAAATGCTTCAACAACAAAGGCCAAGAATTAAACAGGTCTCGTCTATGTATATATAAATTGTTTGTGTTTTTGATCTCTCTATTGTTTGGTTAGTTTGATTCACTGATCTGTGGTATATGAGGAAGCTTTATTGCCAAGAGAGTGTAGAATGTGTAAACAGGTTTTGTCACGGAACATAGAAGATCCAAGATACTGGTTACAGTCATGTTTTTTTTTTTTTGTTTTTTTAAATTACTGGTATAAAATTACTAGGTAAATATACTCCATATGTATATGTTAATGATTGAAGGAAGGGAAAATATAATACTGTTTAATCTCTGAAATTTATATTGACATCCATACAGTTATACATTTGTAAGCCTTGACAAGCCAAAATGTATGTTTATGCAGACTTCCAAAGTGAGTTTGCTAAACCAATTAAATGATTAATATTTAAATATTGCATCTATGCATATAGTTCCTAAGATAGTTGGGTTACTAGTTAAAAAGAAATGACCAGTGTAAAAGTGGTGGTGAGTTAATACGGGACTTACTATGTATTTCTTTTCATTTGGGAACTTACGTGCTTAGTTTTGAAGTGAATATTTGAGGTTAAAGGGTGCAGACTGTACGTGGTTATATTGCATTATTTTTTATTATTTACCTTGTAATGTATATAATATGAAAATTATCAGTGTTCGACAGATGTTTGGTAAAGTCACTAGCCCTCATGGGATTTTTGCCAGAAAATTTTGTTTTGGATATGGCATAATTGAATTGAATATTTACAATATGTGTGCTGAATGCAACCAGTCGACGGGGGTTATGGAGGGCCTCCCCCAAAAAGAAAATGGGTTAGGTTTAGGGATAAGAAAATTATATAGTAATGGTAAGAGTAATTAATTTTGTCAAAAGATCAACTTTAAACGAATAAAATCTGCAAAACAATTTGGGTATCATGATGCCATACTCATTTTACCCTCTGGCAGAAACCCTGCCCCACAGAAGCTTTGGCTAGTGTCATGTGTTATAATTATAGTAATATGGTTGATAATATCCACTGGCCCAAACCTAACATTCACTAGTGGATTTGTCGAACTCTGAAACTATGTAACAAGTTGAGTATCATTTTTTCTTTCTTTCTTTCTTTCTTTCTTTCTTTCTTTCTTTCTTTCTTTCTTTCTTTTCCTTTCTTTCTTTCTTCTTTCTTTTTTTCTTTCTTTCTTCAATTCAACACACTTTTGTCTCTCTCTTTTCTTTCTTTGATACATGTACAGGTACGGTAGTAAACATTTTCCTTTCAATTTTACTTTTGTTGGGAATACACAAAGTTCCCATACTACAAGTACACATACAGGTGTAGTCCGGAGATTTGTTTTTGTGATGCCTTAGACAATAAAACAGATCCAAGTCCAGATGGGAGACGGTTGCCACAAATTTTTGCAGACATGTTTTGTCAAACTGTCATGGGTGACAAATGTCAGCCAGGACATGACAGTTCACACAATGTCTTTAATTTGTCACAACTTGGAATAAAGCTGGGAAGACATTTCACAAAAGACATATGGCGCACAATGGGAATTTTGTTTTATGCAGGAACATCCGTTGTTAATTGGCCAAAATGGGGAGAGAAAAAAAAAAAATATACATTTTAAATAAAAAGGTCAAAAGGAGGTTATGGGGTACGTCCACTGTACAGATGTACCTTTATTAAATAGGTCAAAAGGGGTTATGGGGTATGTCCACTGTACCTTTATTAAATAGGTCAAAAGGGGTTATGGGGTATGTCCACTGTACCTTTATTAAATAGGTCAAAAGGGGTTATGGGTTATGTCCACTGTACCTTTATTAAATAGGTCAAAAGGGGATTATGGGTAACATCCACTGTACAGATGTACCTTCATTAACGTCCACTTTACAGATGTACCTTCATTAACGTCCACTTTACAGATGTACCTTCATTAACGTCCACTTTACAGATGTACCTTCATTAACGTCCACTTTACAGATGTACCTTCATTAACGTCCACTTTACAGATGTACCTTCATTAACGTCTACTGTACAGATGTACCTTCATTAACGTCCACTTTACAGATGTACCTTCATTAACGTCTACTGTACAGATGTACCTTCATTAACGTCTACTGTACAGATGTACCTTCATTAACGTCCACTGTACAGATGTACCTTCATTAACATCCACTTTACAGATGTACCTTCATTAACGTCTACTGTACAGATGTACCTTCATTAACGTCCACTGTACAGATGTACCTTCATTAACGTCCACTGTACAGATGTACCTTCATTAACGTCCACTTTACAGATGTACCTTCATTAACGTCTACTGTACAGATGTACCTTCATTAACGTCCACTGTACAGATGTACCTTCATTAACGTCCACTGTACAGATGTACCTTCATTAACGTCCACTGTACAGATGTACCTTCATTAACGTCCACTGTACAGATGTACCTTCATTAACGTCCACTGTACAGATGTACCTTCATTAACGTCCACTTTACAGATGTACTTTCATTAACGTCCACTGTACAGATGTACCTTCATTAAATAGATCAAAAGGGGATTATGGGTAATGTCCACTGTACAGATGTACCTTCATTAACGTCCACTTTACAGATGTACTTTCATTAACGTCCACTTTACAGATGTACCTTCATTAAATAGATCAAAAGGGGATTATGGGTAATGTCCACTATACAGATGTACCTTCATTAACGTCCACTTTACAGATGTACTTTCATTAACGTCCACTGTACAGATGTACCTTCATTAACGTCCACTGTACAGATGTACCTTCATTAACGTCTACTGTACAGATGTACCTTCATTAACGTCCACTGTACAGATGTACCTTCATTAACGTCCACTTTACAGATGTACCTTCATTAACGTCCACTTTACAGATGTACCTTCATTAACGTCTACTGTACAGATGTACCTTCATTAACGTCCACTGTACAGATGTACCTTCATTAACGTCCACTGTACAGATGTACCTTCATTAACGTCCACTTTACAGATGTACTTTCATTAACGTCCACTGTACAGATGTACCTTCATTAAATAGATCAAAAGGGGATTATGGGTAATGTCCACTGTACAGATGTACCTTCATTAACGTCCACTTTACAGATGTACTTTCATTAACGTCCACTGTACAGATGTACCTTCATTAAATAGATCAAAAGGGGATTATGGGTAATGTCCACTGTACAGATGTACCTTCATTAACGTCCACTTTACAGATGCACCGTCATTAAATTTAAATGTTTTAGAATTTTGTCTCGCCTCTGGAATAAAATTTCAAAATGTAGATATTATTTTTCCTATGGTAGCAGCCAAAGCAGCAACAGTGGAAACTTTTGTATTTAAATCAATGTTAAAGTTTCATGTTTGCTCCCAGTTCTCAACCTACATAAATGAAACTTGGTTTATAATTGCATCCAGGGCATACAATTTGGCATGCACAATTTTGTTGTTTATGCAAAACCAATATCGACATAAACGACGGATCTTGGTTTGTTCGTGCAAAAGCTGTAATTGCTTGTCCGAAAATCCAAACAAACGTGTTGGCTAATACCAATGTTTTGGAAAACTGCATGCAGTAGAAAATCACTGACCGAGATGTACGTCATATGTACTTGATGGTAATGTTTTAACCAGCTGTTTCTCCATCGTTCAACATGTCCAGCTATGTTCTTCATGACCACAGTCAAATTTCGTTATAAAATGCTACCTACAATATTTACAAGTTACAGAAGTTTGCTGAAATTCTCAGTCAAATTTATTATCAAATTGGCTGTCACAATCAGCTATCGATCCCTAAAAATGACCACGACGTGCCACCATTATTGTCAGGCGAAAATGCTTACCGAAAACCACTTTTTAAACTCAAAATTACAAGCTATTTTCATTTAAAAAACAAAAACCTAAAGATACAGGAAGCTGAGTTGTCTTCTGTTTCCGGTGAGTGTTGTGTGCAAAACGGCGGGAAATATGAATTGGGGAATGCACTGTATACTGTATGTTGACTGGTGTGACGTCGGGCGAGATATCTCGCCTGCAGTAGTCAGTAGGTTAATGCACCAAATGGGTTTATCCTCTTAAATTATATTATTGAATGCTGAAATAAAATTCCTATATTGGTTATATTTTTCAGAGCTCCAGAAATTCTACTTGGCCTTGCATTTTGTGAAGCTATCGACATGTGGTCATTGGGATGTGTTATTGCTGAACTGTTTTTAGGATGGCCACTTTATCCCGGATCCTCGGAGTATGACCAGGTAAAATTCACACATATGCAGGGCTCCAATTTTAAGTATTTATCTCTCACGGCAATATGGCAATATTTTTAAAAGTGACTTTTGTAGCAAATAAACATGACTGAAAGGTTATTTTGCTGTATGGAGACATATTTCAAATGTACAACTTTTAAATGCTGGCAGATAATGTACACCAGGTGTATACATTTTTGCCATTTTTAAGAAGCTTTCACTTTTGTGCCGTTGGTGTTGCTCCCTACCTACAGCAAATATCAGCTGCCGTTAAGTTCGAGCCCTGCTATGTCGGTTTCAATTAATAACTAGTGTTAAAATATTCAAATTATCACACTTATGTCAGATTTAACCATCTGCTAGTTTTGAGGAGGTTAATAACCATACATGAAAGTGGATGAGTTTTATGCCTCGAGAGAGAGAGAGCTATTTTGGGAATTCAGGAGGAATTTAAGGTCTAGGGAGTGTTCGAAAATATTTTTAGAGCTGAAATAATGCAATTTGTTATTGTTGTTGTTCTCTTTTTTTCTGTTTGAGAATGTTTTTACTTTTATTGCTGGCAACAGCCATCTGTCAAGCAGTTATTTTGAGGTAGAATATATCTACATAATTTGTATGAACTGAAAGAAATTGTAATCAGATGGAGATGTTGGACCGAGATAGTTATTGGACAGTGCATTGTTTTTAGTAATTAGCAGGATCCTACGATTCCACCAGATTACTAGCACTTTTTGCCGATTTCTTTATCAGTCTGATTTCTGCAGCAGACTTCTTATTTCAACCTGCTTGACTTTTATGATCACCTGTGTTAACCTAAAAAAAAGCCACCAGTGATTGTAATCCTTTTTGACTGTTACTTAGGTTGTGTGGGTTTTTCACCCAGATTTTTATTCACAAGACTCAGCAGGAGGTAACCTAGTGGTAAAGTGCTAGCTTGATGCATGGTCAGTGTGGGATCGATCCCTGTCAGTGTGCCTATTGGGTTATATCTCGTTCCAATTAGTGCACCACAACGGCCATAGTATGTGCTATCCTGTCTGGGATGGTGCATATAAAAGATCCCTTGCTGCTAATGGAAAAATGCAGCGGGTTTCCACTGTTAAGACTATATGTCACTAGTACCATATGTTTCACATCCAATAGCTGATGATTAATCAATCAATCTGCTCCAGTGGGGTCATTAAACAAAACAAACTATCCACAACACTCAATTTTTACATTAAAGTAGCAAAATGGACACTAAGTTACTAATAGTTATTACTCAGAGGTACCTTCATTTACAAAACAAAAACTGAACGATTCATTTTGTGATATTAGAAACACTAGGATGACCAGAAACACTTTGAATGTATGGAAGTGAATAATGTAAACGACAAAAATCTAAGTAATGTCTGACTTCAATTATTCAAGTAATGAAAAATATGCCTTGGTGTTTAAAAACATAGGGCCTGTCACTTTAAATAATAGAAGAAGTTAGTTTTGTTTAATGACACCACTGGAGCACATTGATCAATTAGTCGTCGGCTATTGGATGTCAAACTTTTGGGAATTCTGACTTGTAGTCATCATAGGAAACCTACTACATTGTTCCTAATGTAACAAGGGATCTTTTATATGCACTTTCCCATAGACAGGAAAGCACATACCATGGCCTTTGTCCAGTTGTGGTGCACTGGTTGGAACAAGAAAACCCCAAATAATCCGAATGGATCTATCGAGGTGGTACTATCCTGTGACGCGAGCTCTTAAGTTTCAATCTCGCCCTTTAAAATAATAGAGGTGCTGAAAGTATTAATGCCAGACAACACTTCCAGCAACTTATTATGTTAAGCAGTAGCTGAAAGGAAAAAGCAGAGATCATGGTACTGACATACTGAACTTGGCCTCTTGTTCTCTAATTGCTGGTGCTATAGGCAGGTTGGTTAGAAAAATAATTGATGAAAGTCGGTCGAACTTGCAGACATGTACGGTACTAAGAGAGACTACCCTCTTGTATTTTAATTATACACTCTACAGGTCTACTTAGCTGCTTTCCCCATATATTGTACATTAGTGATCGAGAGAGTAAGATAAGTTGTTAAAGAGCTTAGTGTTTTTTCTCCCATTGCAACCAGTATATATGGGTGAGACGTAGCCCAGTGGTAAAGTGCTCTTATGTTACATGATCGGTGGGCTCATTGGGCTATTTCTCGTACCAGCCAGAGCTCCACTTCTGGTATATTAAAGGCTGTGGTATGTGCTATTCTGCCTGTGGGATTGTGTATATAAAAAATCCCTTGCTACTAATGAAAAAAATGTAGCGGGTTTCCTCTCTAAGACTATGTCAAAGTTATCAAATGTTTAACATCCAACAGCCGATGATTAATAAATTGATGTGCTCTGGTTGTCTTGTTAAACATTTTTTTTAAAGTACTTCTCATGTGCTGGAGATGAATAGTATCCACATTATTTTAATGAATGTTTTCTGAGATATTGGTAACAACATGCTTAGAAACTTTAAAATTTGTCAGTTCTTTCTTTTTGTGGGTGTCCTCTCCATGTTCAATTTTGTTGTTGTATTTTAATAATTCATGAGTGCGAAATAGATATATGCATGCATGCACCATTTTATTAGTTGGTTGGTTCATATTATATTTATGTTTTATATATTCAAAGAAAAAGAGAGAAAAAAGAAATTTGTTTAATGTTTACATGTAAGCAAACAATACATTTTTTTCAGGGGTCATGTAATATTTCCTTATTTTCTGTAAGTAGCCAGCACTTGTTTGTTTTTAATGTTTACAGAAAAATTGTTTTTATAAAATTGACAGATTCGATATGTGTCCCAAACGCAAGGCTTGCCCGCAGAACATATGCTGAGTTCGGCCACAAAGACAACGCGGTTCTTTGTACGAGACAACACTGACACCAGCTATCCTTTCTGGAGGTTAAAGGTATTACTGAGGATTTACTCTGGAAATTATTATCTCCATGAATGGACAGATAATTCCCCGATGAATAAATAATGCCAGCTTTATATGTTCTCGGCACAGATAGAGATTATTTGTGTAAAATAGAGCTCTGTACATTCCTGTTGCCTTCATTTTAAATAAAAATGTTACAGCTGCATAAAGTATTTATAATCTTGGCGCAAAATGTTTGCTTAATAGAAATTAGTAGATGTTAATTCTGAGCAGTGTTTGAGCTGCTGTTGAATAAAGAAATACATTTGATGGTGTTTATCTGCCTCTTTAGTGTTATTGTTAGGTTCTTTCCCCCCCAAAATTACTCTTCTGATATCATTTTGGGGTTTGACATGATGCTAAAAAATATTGTATGCTAAACAAACCTATAAAGGGAAATAACTCTGGTTAATATTTATTGATCATTTCAAAGTCTTTTGAATAGCATTGTCTGCTACACATGCTAATAACTAATTTTGCTAAGTGCAGTTACGATTTCTATTCTTTCTAGATTGTAGTTAGGTAGGGTTTTACTATCATATTAAAATTGCTTCATAGAATGGTTGTAAATGTTAAGCTTGCTAGTGTGAAATTGACCCTAAGTCACTACGGTTGATTGTAACTAGACTTGTTTTGTGAAATGTGGCTGAGATCAACTACTTAATTGACTACATATTACTTGTTTTATCATCAGCTTGTAAAGTTCTATAATATTTCATTAACAATATATTCTTGCAAACACCAGGCAGATTTCAATCAGACATGGTCCAGAGGATGCTCTCATGGCGAAGTGTTATGTTTTAGGCTTCTACTGAATGTTTTTTTGAGTTTGGAAAGATCTCATTGGTGGCAGAATGCATGTTGAGAATATTTGTTATTTTTTCTTACTTTAGTCACCAGAAGAACATGAACTTGAAACAAAAATCAAATCAAAGGAAGCAAGAAAATACATTTTCAACTGTTTGGATGACATAGGCCAGGTATGTTAATTATATTGGTGTATGTGATATTTAGCTGCTTTCTGGTTAATCTAGACTAGTTTGTGTTGGTTTGTTAGGTGGAATGATGGTTGAATCTTGTTATATATTATTGTTATTATCAAGTCATTGTCATATTTCTTAAAGTAAACAAACTCGTATAAACTTTCATGATGTTAAGCTTAACCTTCTGACTACTGCAGGCGAGATATCTCAGTCGATATACTGTACACTGTATACAGTGCATTCCCCAATTCATATTTCCCGCCGTTTTGCACACGACACTCACCAGAAACGGAAATATAATTAAAGAAAAAAGATTTGTTTTCAAAATGGTGGCTTTTGTTTTGATTTTTTCAATTGAAAATACCTTGAAATTTTGAGTTCAAAAAGTGGTTTTCGGCAAGTATTTTCGCTTGACAACAGTGGCGGCACGTCGCGGTCATTTTCAGGGATCGATATCTGATTGTGACAGCTAATTTGATAATAAATTTGATCGTTTTACCAACAACGAAAATTACCAAATATTGCAATATGAATCTTAGTTCGGGTTTAAAAAAAAATTCTGGCCAGAAAACCACTGTTATCGGGAATAATGGACATAATACTGGACAGCTGGCCACAAATGCCCGTAAGTAAACACAACTTTTTTTATTTTTTGCCAAATTTTAATCACCATTGGCCGATCTAAAATAATAAAAATTACAAAAAAAGACACGAAAATAATACTTACCGATTAATATATGAACTTTATTTCATGTTTTTATAAAACATTTAAGTGAATATATGTGAGTAAAAATTATAAACTTGTACCCACTCAACGTGGTTTTTGTTAAAAATTAATCCAGTAGTCTAAAGGTTAAGAACACATAAAAATTATTGCTTTAAAGTTCAATTAGTTGTCCATTAACTTTTAACAGTGGAATGAAACAAGTATGATTTTTGTCTGGTTCACTGCTGATCAAACATCTAAATGCCTTATAGCGATGCATTTTGTTGTTAATGGCAAGTATATGGCGCTTAATGATTTATTGATTATTGTTGGGTGTCATGATCATGGATAATTATTAACAGTGGCAAAAAGTTAATTGAGAAATGTGATGAAAGACGAAAGATGTGAAAAATAATTTGAATATAAACCTGCACCTGATCAAGATTGTGAGTTAATAAATATAAAATATATGATACATTTCCTTTCTTACACACCTGTTGGTGAGAACACCATGCATTATTTATAATAAAACATAATGGCTGCACCTAGTTGATGACCAGTGAAAAACAACACGATAGAAAACAATTACACTAGTTAACCTGACAATCATGTGTCTGTGAAACATAAGTGCAAAGGGTTGTAAATATCTTTTAGTTGAAAAAGATGTTAAAATTTGCTTAAAACCTGGTTTTTGAGGATATGTAAGAAATAGAATAATACATTTGTGTACGTTAGATAACATTTATCTCCTAATTCATTTAAAAATGTATGAAACTCGCTTTAGCTCGTTAGATACATTTTAAAACAATTCGTTGTGAGATAACTGATATCTAATGACCACTCATGTATTATTCTCTTTATAAACAATTTGTTGTGAGATAAATGATATCTAACGACCACTCGTGTATTATTCTCTATATAAACAATTGGTTGTGAGATAAATGATATCTAACGACCACTTGTGTATTATTCTCTATTTACCACTTTATTTAAATTTTAGATCAATGTTCCAACTGATTTAGAGGGGAGTGAACTCTTGTCGGAAAAAGTTGATCGACGCGAGTTCATTGATCTACTCAAAAGGATGCTTACTCTGGACCAAGAACGTCGAATCACGCCAGGGGAGGCATTAAATCACCCGTTCATTGTGATGACCCATCTCATAGACTACGCTCACTGTAACATGTAAGTCATTGTGGTGAACAATCTCATAGACTATGTTCACTGTAACATGTAAGTCATTGTGGTGAACAATCTAATAGATTAAGTTCACTGTAACATGTAAGTTCATTGTGGTGACCAATCTCATAGACTACTCTCACTGTAACATGTAAGTCATTGTGGTGACCAATCTCATAGATTACGTTCACTGTAACATGTAAGTCATTGTGGTGACCCATCTCATAGACTATGTTCACTGTAACGTGTAAGTTCATTGTGATGACCCATCTCATAGACTACGTTCACTAACATGTAAGTTCATTGTGATGACCAATCTCATAGACTACGCTCACTGTAACATGTAAGTTCATTGTGGTGACCCATCTCATAGACTACGTTCACTGTAACATGTAAGTTCATTGTGGTGACCCATCTCATAGACTACGCTCACTGTAACATGTAAGTTCATTGTGGTGACCCATCTCATAGATTACGTTCACTGTAACATGTAAGTTCATTGTGGTGACCCATTTCATGAACATGTAAGTTCATTGTGGTGACCAATCTCATAGATTACGTTCACTGTAACATGTAAGTTCATTGTGGTGACCCATCTCATAGACTACGCTCACTGTAACATGTAAGTTCATTGTGGTGACCAATCTCATAGACTACGCTCACTGTAACATGTAAGTTCATTGTGGTGACCAATCTCATAGACTACGCTCACTGTAACATGTAAGTTCATTGTGGTGACCAATCTCATAGACTACGCTCACTGTAACGTAAGTTCATTGTGATGACCCATCTCATAGACTACGCTCACTGTAACATGTAAGTTCATTGTGGTGACCAATCTCATAGATTACGTTCACTGTAACATGTAAGTTCATTGTGGTGACCAATCTCATAGACTACAATCTCATAGATTACGTTCACTGTAACATGTAAGTTCATTGTGGTGACCAATCTCATAGACTAAGCTCACTGTAACGTAAGTCATTGTGGTGACCAATCTCATAGATTACGTTCACTGTAACATGTAAGTTCATTGTGGTGACCCATCTCATAGACTACGTTCACTGTAACATGTAAGTTCATTGTGGTGACCCATCTCATAGACTACGTTCACTGTAACATGTAAGTTCATTGTGGTGACCCATCTCATAGACTACGCTCACTGTAACATGTAAGTTCATTGTGGTGACCCATCTCATAGATTACGTTCACTGTAACATGTAAGTTCATTGTGGTGACCCATTTCATGAACATGTAAGTTCATTGTGGTGACCAATCTCATAGATTACGTTCACTGTAACATGTAAGTTCATTGTGGTGACCCATCTCATAGACTACGCTCACTGTAACATGTAAGTTCATTGTGGTGACCAATCTCATAGACTACAATCTCATAGATTACGTTCACTGTAACATGTAAGTTCATTGTGGTGACCCATCTCATAGACTACGTTCACTGTAACATGTAAGTTCATTGTGGTGACCAATCTCATAGATTACCTTCACTGTAACATGTAAGTCATTGTGGTGACCCATCTCAGACTACGTTCACTGTAACGTGTAAGTTCATTGTGGTGACCCATCTCATAGACTACGTTCACTAACGTGTAAGTTCATTGTGGTGACCAATCTCATAGACTACGTTCACTGTAACATGTAAGTTAATTGTGGTGACCCATCTCATAGACTACGTTCACTGTAACATGTAAGTCATTGTGGTGACCAATCTCATAGACTACGCTCACTGTAACATGCAAGTTCATTGTGATGACCCATCTCATAGACTATGTTCACTGTAACATGTAAGTTCATTGTGGTGACCAATCTCATAGATTACGTTCACTGTAACGTGTAAGTTCATTGTGGTGACCCATCTCATAGACTACGTTCACTGTAACGTGTAAGTTCATTGTGGTGACCCATCTCATAGACTACGTTCACTGTAACATCTAAGTTCATTGTGGTGACCCATCTCATAGACTACCGTAGCTCACTGTAACATGTAAGTCATTGTGGTGACCCATCTCATAGATTACGCTCACTGTAACGTGTAAGTTCATTGTAGTGACCAATCTCATAGACTACGTTCACTGTAACATGTAAGTCATTGTGGTGACCAATCTCATAGATTACGTTCACTGTAACATGTAAGTTCATTGTGGTGACCAATCTCATAGACTACGTTCACTGTAACGTGTAAGTTCAATATGATGACCCATCTCATAAAAGGTGGTTGGTCATATTTCACTTTCTTGCTTACCTGCCTTGGTGGCGTCGTGGTAGGCCATCGGTCTACAGGCTGGTAGGTACTTGGTTCGGATCCCAGTCGAGGCATGGGATTTTTAATCCAGATTCCGCCTCCAAACCCTGAGTGAGTGCTCTGCAAGGCTCAATGGGTAGGTGTAAGCCACTTGCACCGACCATTGATCCATAACTGGTTCAACAAAGGCCATGGTTTGTGCTATCCTGCCTGCGGGAAGTGCAAATAAAAGATCCCTTGCTGCTAATTGGAAGAGTAGCCCATGTAGTGGCGACAGCGGGTTTCCTCTCAAAATCTGTGTGGTCCTTAACCATATGTCTGATGCCATATAACCGTAAATAAAATGTGTTGAGTGTGTCGTTAAATAAAACATTTCTTTCTTTCTTTCACTTTCTTGCTCTTGACTCAATTAAAATCCAATGACATTTAAAATTCTGTCCCAAGTGCTATATAACTCCAGTTAGAATAGAATTCTTTGGACCACAATATAAAATATTGAATATTGCTCTGTAAGAAAACTTTAATGGCTTTCAAAAACCTAGTGATTTTGATAGTTTGTTCAGCAAGGTTAAATGTATGTTTCAGAACAAAACCTAGTACTGATTTTGATAGTTTGTTCAGCAAGGTTAAATGTATGTTTCAGAACAAAACCTAGTTCTGATTTTGATAGTTTGTTCAGCAAGGTTAAATGTATGTTTCAGAACAAAACCTAGTTCTGATTTTGATAGTTTGTTCAGCAAGGTTAAATGTATGTTTCAGAACAAAACCTAGTTCTGATTTTGATAGTTTGTTCAGCAAGGTTTGTTCAGCAAGGTTAAATGTATGTTTCAGAACAAAACCTAGTTCTGATTTTGATAGTTTGTTCAGCAAGGTTAAATGTATGTTTCAGAACAAAACCTAGTTCTGATTTTGATAGTTTGTTCAGCAAGGTTTGTTCAGCAAGGTTAAATGTATGTTTCAGAACAAAACCTAGTTCTGATTTTGATAGTTTGTTCAGCAAGGTTAAATGTATGTTTCAGAACAAAACCTAGTTCTGATTTTGATAGTTTGTTCAGCAAGGTTAAACGTATGTTTCAGAACAAAGCAAAGTGTGCAGGCCATGGAAATCTGTCGCCGGTCGAGAACATCGGTGTACGATATGAACTCCAACCCAAGTGGAATGATGTCGAATGTCGTCCCATCATCAAATGGCAACTTCACAGTAACCTTCAACAACCAAATCAATGCACTGCATTCACAGGTACCTCATGTTCAAATCTTAATAAGCATACGTTTTCTTCTACATGTAACAAATACTGTTCGTTTTATCCATGCCAGTGTTATATTATTTGATATATGTATGTAAATGGAACCATGTTGACTGTTCGTAAAATAACTATTAAGAGTAAAGATAAAAAACAAAAACAAAGAAAAAACGTGAATTTATAAAATATTGGATATAATCCATTCGTTGGATATAATCCAGACTGTTTTGTCTTGAGGAGTTACTCCCCTTTAAGAAACATTTTGTTAACTGTTTTTATCAACAGAATGTAATGGTTTGATGTAACTATCACTGTCATTTATGTTTTTTGACTTAATATTAAATTTAACAAGTATATTTGATTCTATTTTTTTTATATTTCTAAATATTTATCACAAGTTGAGATTAAAAAGTAAAACCTGTTCTGATTGGCTTTCAGAACCTTGCTCCAAACCACCAGAGCGCTGAGATCCCCTACCTGCAGTATTCGTTGCAGTCTGGTACCTACCTTCCGTACCCACCCCAGCCGGTGGGGCAGCAGATGAACCCGCCCGTGACGGCCCAGTGCAGCGGGGCTCAGTTCGCCCGCACCGATCCTTTCAGACAGTCTCTGTGTATGCCATCTCTTGTCATTCCAGCAGGTCTTACAGGTGAGTTCAGTTTTTATCAAATAAAGTGGGGGTTTTTTAACGACGCCACTAGAGTATATTGATGTATTAATTAGGGCCTATTGGGTGTCAAACATTTGGTAATTCTTTCATATACTTTTAAAGAGGAATCCTTATATATTTTTCCATTAGTAGCAAGGGATCTTTTATATGATCCATCAGATAGATGGCTTTTGATATACCAGTTGTGGAGCTCAGGTTGGAATGAGAAATAGCCGAATGGACCACTGATGGGGATCATTCCTAGATCGATCACATCTCAGTTGAGTGATTTATCAGTGGGCTGTGTCCTGCACCTTCTCAATTAGAGAGCAGCCTTTTCATTTTGAATTGGGGTTTTTAAATTGACAGCTGACTAAATTGCTGCTTACTATTGCAAACTCTGACACCTACTTTTTCTGTTAGTTTCTTTTAATTATTATTATTTATTTATTTATCAAATAGAAAGCAACCTTTAAAACAAAACAAAAATGACGGCTGAGGAAATTGCTGTTTATTATTGTTAACTAAGCAACCTACTTTTTCAATTTTTTAAAAATGTTTTATTATTACCTTATTAAACAGTCTTTTTATTTTCTGTGAAGAGCTGGCTATATTGCTAGTCTTTGCCACCTACTTTTTCTGTGTTTTTAAGCAGATCAATGTTTATCGATAAATTGTTAGCCTGAATTGATTTGATTGTAGGATCGAACCACCTCAGGAGTGCCATTCTCTGATTGGGTCTCCCTACCAGTGAGGGCGGGTCTCCCTACCAGCGAGGGGCGGGGGAGGGTCTCCCTACCAGCGAGGGGCGGGGGGGAGGGTCTCCCTACCAGCGAGGGGCGGGGGGAGGGTCTCCCTACCAGCGAGGGGCGGGGGGGGAGGGTCTCCCTACCAGCGAGGGGCGGGACATAGCCCAGTGATAAAGCGCTTGCTTAATGTATGATGGTTTGGGATCGATCCCCATTGGTGGGCCCATTGGGCTATTTCTCGTTCCAGCCAGTGCACCACGACTGGTATATCAAAGGCTGTGGTATGTGCTATCTTGTTTGTGGAATGGTGCATATAAAGATCCCTTGCTGCTAATCGAAAAGAGTAGCCCATGAAATGATGATGGCAGGTTTCCTCTCAATATCTGTGTGGTCCTTAACCATGTCCGATGCCATATAACCGTAAATAAAATGTGTTGAGTGCATCGTTAAATAAAACAGTTCCTTCCTTCCTTTCCTACTAGTGTCACACAAATTGTACATCAAAGGCCATGCTACGTTTTTGTCCTGTGAAGATGCATATAAAAGATTCCTTTCTGCTAATGGAAAAATATAGCAAGTTTCCTCTGAAGCTATATATCAGAATGACCAAATGTTTGATGTTTGACAATAGACGATTAATATATGAGTGTTTTAGTGGTGGTGTTAATTAAAACAGACTTTTAGTACTACCTTAGTAAATGCAGTTTTAAACTTTGATAAAATAATAAAAGGTATTGTAAAGTAAAGTGCTTCTACTTAATAGGTATACCAAATGGTTCAAAATGAACACTGAACGGAGCATTTAACACTGGCAATCCTTCCATTGGTGATAAATTTGACAGTGGTTGGTATTGCTGTTAAAATGATGGATTGTAATTTTAGTCAAAAGATACATTTTTCATGTTGACCTTTACAGATTTGTCTATTTTTAAATGGAGGCTTCCAATAGATTCAGGGTTTTGTCTCAACTGTGATGCAGCGTGATCTATGTGGTAGCTCTGTATGTAGATGTTATCTTTCCAGGTTTGAACTCTCCAACCAGGCCAAACGCTGTTCCCATGGTAACCCAGGCAGCACCAACACTACAGATCCAGCCCCAGCTGCTTAGTCAGGTGGGTAGAGACCTCGTCGTGTCGATAGTACATGTTCTGTTATTTTTTGTTAACTAGTCCCCCAATGCAGTGCCTCATGTTCATTCCATGTGCTATTCTAATGGTTCCTCTTTTTTTTTTGGTCCTTTATTTTATCTTGGGTTTTAACCATGCTTACGCAAGAAAAAAGGGATCCAAACACGTTTAGCAAAAAATCCAAACACGTTTAGCAACTTGGCACAGGTGTCATAATGTATAGTGTCTTGCTCACTGGACTGAATTAGCCAGCTTTTGTACAGTGCTAGAGAAATCTGTCTAGCACCCTGGTACTAGATAAATATATCTAGCATCTGGTGCTGGACGATATCTACATATGTGTGACGTAATAACTCACAACTCGTGGTTTTCAGAATTCTGTTTGCAATTTCACGTTGTATCATTGTTTTAAAAATAATTATACAAATTAATATTTCAACTTCATATTTATTGTTAAATTGTTACAATTTTATGTCGTTGCATAAGGTGGACTATATTTTAAATTAGTTTGTAGGTGAAATGTTTACGAATTGTTCGACAATAAACAAATTGTAGCTTACATAATGTTTTGCTACTGTAATTAAATTGGCAAGAAAAAGAATCAATCACCGTTGTGAGGTATAGATAAGGCAATTCCAACCCTCGGGACAAAATGTTTTTGTAAGGGTCTCGTAAAATTCGGCCTTTCCAAAAAAAACATTTTGTCCCTCTGGTTGGAACTGCCTTATCTGTACCTCACAACGGTGATAGATTCTATTAATATAGAAGTTCAGCTAAATAAAGAGTTCACTAATAATGTTCACATATATTATGAAACATCGTTCAAATTAACATTGAGGATGTAGTAAGCAATAGTTTAAATATTGCACTCTTGAACTTCAATACATATTATAGACCCAGTGGTTTTCCGTTTAAAAAAAAACTATTTTCCGTTTCATATTTTAGTAAATTCCGTTTCAGAATACAACGTATAGGCCTAATTAACAATTTAAATAACACAAGCTGTGACAAATTAACATAACAGGCAGACAACGCTGTTTACTTTTTTACTTTTTCATAATTCTTGACAAAATATTAAATTTTTAAGTTTTAAAAGATTAAAAAAAATTAGAAGTACCTTTTATCAAATATATCATATAAAAAAAAAAAAATACTGTTGGGTCTGTTTTATTTACTTTGTACGAAACCAAAACAAGGGTCCGAAAATTGACTGGTGTCGACATACATCGCTATTTGTTGTTAAATCAAAGTAGGCCTTCATATTAATAGTGAAAAATCAGAGCAAAGGTTACAGTTATAACAACTACATAAAGCATATTTTTCAACAGTTGAGTGCACTGTTTTATTCAACGGGGCTTAGTGTTAACAAAACGTAAGAATCAGTCTTCCATGACATACGTTAGCGACAAACCACTGGCTGAACTTACTCCTGAAAAAAACACACAAAAAACAAACAACCAACCTGTCTCATCTGCGCAGGCGCAACAGACTAAGCAGTGAACCAGTCCCAAGTTCAGCCAGCAAACGTTTCGCTAACGTTCGCGAAATATTTAGTTCCCAACGTGGCCATTTGGTTTACGTTTTTCTGCTGGGTCTGACTGAATGTAGCACCGGTAAATACGACACTACGCATTTGCCAATAGTACTGCACACGGGCCAATCGTCAGTTTTACAGTGTGTGGCAATAGTAAAATGGTATTAATTTTTTTAACTTCGCGGAAACTCGTAATTCCGTTTCACAATGGGAATTCCGTGAATTCCGTCTGGTTTTCTGCGATCGCGGAAAATCACTGGGTCTACATATTAGTATTAATCAGATGTAGATGGTCACATAAAAACACCTGTTGTAAACAAAAAAATTACCATTCTCATTTGTATTTATTTCTTAATCCAATAAGAGTAAACACTTTCCATTTCTTTCTTAAATCACAGTAGATAATATGATAATATGTCATTTACTTTGGTATAAGGAGGGTGGGGTGGGTAGTCAGTTTATCTTCATTTTGGGTGGGATAGATAGTCTGTTTATCTTCATTTTTAATTTGTTAATAAATGTACATATTTATACATGTAAGTGTATTATAAATTAAGTTGCCGTCATATTTAGTTTTTTTATGTAATTACTACAAGTAAACACAGTAACAACATATTTTGTCACTATACCAAAAAACTGAAATTGTCATCGTGATGGTGTTACCTGATACCTTCCACTTGCTCTACTCAATTCTCTTCATCCAACATCCAACTTTGACATACTGTTTAACTGTAGTTAACAACTATTCAGATACTAATTTACTTTTATTCCATGTTTGTCATGTGTAATGTTTCCTGATAACCATGGAGTTATTTTACTCATGCCCCCATCTCCGCTAACTTCAATTATTAAACTTGACTGTAGTTAACAAGTATTCAAATATTAATTTACTTTTCAAAGATTTTCTTCGATGTTTGTCGTACAGTATTCAAATATATATTTCAATTTTACAAATTATACACTTTCTTTAAAAAAATGCTTTAAAAAAGAAAAAGTAAACATTAAATACATAATGACGTTGCATTTGAAAAAACAACAAAAACCGCAATTATAATTCAGTGTTTCTGCCAGGGGGTAAAATGCGTATGGTGCCATACCCACAATAAGTTGCAGATTTTTTTTTAGTTGACATTTTGACAAATACTGTATGATTTTCTTAACCCTAACCGTAAACCTAACCCATTTTCTTTGTGGGGGAGGCCCCCCATATCCCGTATCGACTGCAGTTGCATTTAGCACACTGATTGTAAATATTCAGTTTCATATCGCCATACCAAAAAATGTCTTTCTGGCAGAAAACACTGAGTAGGTATTTCTAACATTGTATACAAAAAGAGACAACATTTAAAACAAGAAGTTAACATTGTAAACAGAAAGACACTACATTTAAACAGGACAGTAGGTATAATAGTCTTTCTTCCAGAAAATAATTTGAGCGTACATGATAAAAAGAAAACATACCATAAGTACCTGTACTAGGTGGTTATGGGTTTGAATGTTTTGAAATTGGACACTGCATTCCATGGACTTGGACTAATTTTTAAGAAGTACTCTTACCAACATCTTTCTAAGAATTACAAAAATGTACGCATTAATTTCCAAGATTTTAGGGTAAATAATTTTACCCTTCTTACCCTCTGGCAGAAAGCCTAGGTATAGCTAATTGAAGAAAACAGGTGTATAGGTAAACATGGTAAACAGAAAGACATTACATTTGAAAAGAACAGTAGGTATAGCTAATTGAAGAAAACAGTAAGTGTATAGGTAAACATTGTAAACAGAAAGACATTACATTTGAAAGGAACACTAACTAGCTAACTGTAGAAAACAGTAGGGGTATAGGTAAACATTATAAACAGAATGACATTACATTTGAAAAGAACAGAAACTAGCTAATTGAAGATAATCAGTGGGTGTATAGGTAAACATTGTGATGGAGAAAGGCACTAGATTTTGAAAAGGCCAGTAGGTATAGCTTTGTTGCATTGGTGTTATTTATTTGTAGCAGACAGTGGGTACACAACACCTTACCCCAGTCACCATGATTGAGAATGGTAGACAGGTGCTGATGGCAGTACGTACAGTTCACCTCTCGCTCCGTTCCGTAGTGTTGTGTAGTCTGTGTAGCTGTAGTTTAGTGCCGTTGTAGACCTCCTTCCTGTGCTGTCTTCTTTGATCAGTCTTCTATTAGCTTCAATGTTTTTTACTAACTTATTGTTAATGACTTAAAACAATTGATTAACCTGCTAGGGAATTTTTTTTCTGTGGTATGCAATGTCAAAAGAAAATTGTTATGAAATTGTTATATTATTTTTTTTTCTTTTTTTCTTTTGAATTTGAATTGAATATAAAAATCTTGTATATATGGCTATATCATGGGAAATCATGGGTCTATGCATGAAAACCTATGCTGCCCACCCACAGGAATCCTATTGAAGATAATAGCACATTATTAACAGTGTATACTCTCATCATATTATTTAATGCTTTTGGCTCATGTAATCAACTTTTCACAATTGTTCAATATAACTATTGAAGTTAATATCATAAATTGCATAAAAATCCACACCTTGTGAATTCAGACCTAAGATTATCATAAAAATAAGTGCATTTAAACCATTCCCTCCAATAAAAAAACCCAACCCTACTTAGGTACTCTTTATATATATGATACTAGATTTACAAAATCACATTCATTCATAACTAGTGCTAAAAAATAATATATTTTTCATTTTTAATTACCTTGTAAAAATAATTTTCATTATTTTTATTGCATGCTTAGTTTTTTTTTTTAGATAGTTCTTTTGCTTTATTTACTATTTGCAGACTTTCCTCTTGTATTCACTTACTTAGCAATACATGTAATATATTCATATTGGCGCAACACACTTTGATTAGGTTTGCTTGAAAAGTGACTGACACTAAAGTAGTAGTAATATTAACAAACCTTTGTTTTACCTTTATTTGCAACTACCAATTTTTCAATTAATATTTATGGTACTGTTCGGAGTCTGCTGACATTCTAAACTATTTCTTGTCTTACAAAACCTTTTTAACAACTAACATTACATGTTGAATATGTTTTCTTGTATATTCAGTGTGTTTCTGCTTGTCCTAATGTTTGACATAACTTCATGTTACTTCCTAATACAAACTTAATTTTTCTTCCTAATACAGGTTTTCTACCAGAGGGTAAAATGGGTATGGTGCCATACCTAACCTTTTTTGCAGATTGTAAAAAAAAAAAGTTAACCTTTTAATTACTCTTATTATTACTGTATGATTTTTTTCAACCCTATTTTAACACATTTTCTTTCTGGGGAAGGCCCACCATACCCCCTCAAGCCTTGAAATAAAACATTTTAGTGTACCTGACACAATGTCACAAAACATTGTAAATAAAAATGAAATAAATTGTTTTGTGTTGTTTAATAATTGATATATTTAATTACTAAATAACCAATGCAGCAATTAAGGCAATAGTCACCAAATGATGACATTTATTATTGTTACATACTTACTAGTGTATGATGCATTAATATATGTCCTCTGGTAAAGCTGTATCCTAACCAGCCGCGAGCTACATGATAGATTATTTTAGAAATCATGGATTTCAATTGCTGTATCCTAACCGCACGCGTGCAACGCGACATATAAATCTGTCAATTTTATAAATAAATCAATTTCTTTTTTTAATCGGTACATTAAGTGTATTCGACTCCAAAACAGCCGGCTTTTACTACAACGCGAGCTTCGGGCATGGTGACTGGCGCAATGAACATTGTTACTGACAAGTTACAAATTTGTACCGGACAATGACTGTGACCGGCCGCTTATTTCAAGGCTTGCCCCCTTTGACTGTGGTTGCATTCAATTCCATAGCGTAATGCCCAAAATTTCTTTCTGGCAGAAACACTGTAATGTATATTTTCTTGTATATATGAAATTATAGAGAAGTAGATCTAGTCTTGGCTTAGTCGACCAGGGCCCGTGCTTATAAAACTCAATCAGACTCAATCTCTAATGACATCACACGCTTACAGCTTATATGGCGTTGCCATGACATTAGTGTCTCTGAGTATGTTAGGGTCTCGAGTGTAGACTTATGTTTTATAAGCACCAGGCTGTATTTTTGCCAGAAAGAAAGTTTTGGGTATGGCGCTATGGAATTGAATGCAGCCACAGTCAACATGGGTTGATGGGAGCCTCCCCCCAGAAAGAAATGGCTTATGTTTAGGGTTATGGTTAAGCAAATCATACAGTAATGGTAAGAGAGTCATTTTGTCAAAAGGTTAACTTAAAATCATACAGTAATGGTAAGAGAGTCATTTTGTCAAAAGGTTAACTTTAAATCATACAGTAATGGTAAGAGAGTCATTTTGTCAAAAGGTTAACTTTAAATCATACAGTAATGGTAAGAGAGTCATTTTGTCAAAAGGTTAACTTAAAATCATACAGTAATGGTAAGAGAGTCATTTTGTCAAAAGGTTAACTTTAAATCATACAGTAATGGTAAGAGAGTCATTTTGTCAAAAGGTTAACTTTAAATCATGCAGTTATGGTAAGAGAGTCATTTTGTCAAAAGGTTAACTTTAAATCATACAGTAATGGTAAGAGAGTCATTTTGTCAAAAGGTTAACTTAAAATCATACAGTAATGGTAAGAGTCATTTTGTCAAAAGGTTAATTTTAAATCATACAGTAATGGTAAGAGAGTCATTTTGTCAAAAGGTTAACTTTAAATCATACAGTAATGGTAAGAGAGTCATTTTGTCAAAAGGTTAACTTAAAAAAAAAAAACATTCTGCCAAAAATGTGTGTATGGCGCTATACCTGTTTTACCCTCTGGCAGAAACTGCCAGGCCTGAAACACTTTGTATATAGAAATGAATATTCTAAACAAGAAAACAAGAATATTCTAAACAAGAAAATGTAAATGCTAGTTATTAAACATGCTATGTCAATCAGCAAATTCTTAACAGTCACCAAGTTTATTTCTTTATATACATTTTTTGCTTCAAGTGTTCATTAAAAAAAGATAATTATTTAGCATTTCTATTCAATTTATAGAAGCATTTTGCATTAAACAGTCGTGAACAGTTACCAAATTAATTTTAAAAAACCGCAACTAAATGTTGCTGACGATTCTGGCAATAGGTAAACAATTATTACCAAAAAATGGAAACAATGAATGAATGTTTAACGACAGCCGGGCACAAACATACACATTGGGTGCAGAAACAGTGAAAGGGTGGTGGGTAATTTTGCTAAATGAACCTGTGCAGTGTATAACTTTTTATTTGCATTATAATGCTTTGACATAATAAAAAAAAAAAAAAAATTAAAAACAAACTAAATGTTTTATATTTTATTTAAAAGTATTTCTAATTTTCTGTTATTGTATTATTTTGATATAGTTATTTTAGAACTGATCTATCAAAACTCAAAATTCTTCTTGTGATGTTCGAAGTCGGGTCCAGTCATCAATTGTTTGTTTTATAGGCTATGCACACAAGCTGGTTCAAGGTATCCAGGTATAGTTCCAGAAGGTGTGATAAAATTTAGGAGTGGTGACATTATCAATCTTTCATTATGGACTAATATTATTCATCAATATATTTCACTAAATTGAGCATAATTTAAAAAAAAAGAGAAGATATTTCACTAAAAAAAAGTATTAAATGTTTGCGTACAAGTTTATTTATATTTTTGTTACAGAATGCGACAGTGAACTCATGGCCTAGTAGTCGGCAGGTTTTGATGGGTTCCTGGCAACAGATTCCTGGTCTGACGTCTCAACATGCAGTGCCACAGGTGATCCCAGAAACGCTGGCCCCGGACAACTGGAGGCAGTCCATCATGGTGGGGGACGGCTTCGACGCGCCACCTGCTGTGTTGCCATTGGTATGACTCTTAAAATTGTGGCAAGCTGTGAAAATGTGTGTGTGGTTTCACCTCGTTTAATGAAGCTGAAAAGGGGATGGTCACCGCAGCATGTTTAGGTCAACATACCTTTTTGTGTGTTTTCAAATTCTCATACTCATGAATGAAACATCATAAGCCATAGTGCGTATCCGCTGTCATACGATTTACTCTATTCTTATTGGACATCATTGAAGGAAAACTGAAAGTTACCCTTTGATAAAAAAAAGAAAAAAAAGAGAAAAATTGTTATAAATGAAAAATGATATGCCAGCTGAAACGTCATTGCGTAAAAGAGGCAACGGAAAGGACGTTAGAAGCTGATTTATGTGTATTTGAACTAAATATGGTGAGTTCATGTACTGAAAGGGGGATGGTGAATACATCAGTTTTTATATTCAGCTCAGCATACCTTTTTGTGCATTTTCGAGTTCTCATACACGTGAATGAAACATCATAAGCCATAGTGCGTATCCGCTGTCATACGATTTACTCTGTTCTTATTGGACATCATTGAAGGAAAACTGAAGATTGGTTACCCTTCGATTAAAAAAGAAAGAAAAATGACGTTATAAATGAAAAATGATGTTATGCCAGCTGAAACGTCGTTACCTAAAACAGGTCATAGAAAGGACATTAGAAGCTGATTTAATGTGTATTTGAACTAAATATGGCGAGTTCAGGTTCTTGTGTATAAATTTTAGAAGAGTGGGGGGGCTAAACTTGCTAGCGAAGTTTATAAGGTGCTTCCCCAGAAAAAGTATTGAAACAAATTTACTTAATCAAGGGAGGTTTCGTCTGCCAAAACCCACCCTCTGCAAACGCTCATGATTTGGTAATTATATAACTGTTGGTCATTTTTTAAAATGAATTTATCGATGTACAACTCTCACAAACTGCATAAAATGTGTAGCGTAGTGGAGGATTTTAAACTAAAACCTCAGAAAATTATGTCATTATGTAAAACAGATATGGGAAGAACGTTAAAAACTTATTTATGAATTATGTATAGTTTTAACTTGTGCTGTTCATAATAATAAGAATTGTTTGTCATTTTGTTGTGAATTTATCGATATATAACAGTCATAAATTTAGTATAGAATCACTTCACTATGCTATGTAATTTTATACAAGCCATTGATTTTTTTTCTTTGTTAGGACTAGCATATGTTACAGAAACAGGTTTCCTCTCTTTATTCTCAACCAAATTTTAAAATAACTATATTAAATACCAACTAGTCGTAGTGTAAAATATAATGATGAGGTGTCTTTAAACAAGTAGTACTTTTCTCACAACCAGTCCTAAATAAATCTTCTCTTGGCCATCAAACAGTACTTTTCTCACAAACAGTCCTAAATAAAACTCCTCTTGGCTATCAAACAGTATTTTCCTCACAAACAGTCCTAAATAAATCTCCTATTGGCCATCAAACAGTACTTTCCTCACAAACAGTCCTAAATAAATCTCATCTTGGCCATCAAACAGTACTTTCCTCACAAACAGTCCTAAATAAATCTCCTCTTGGCCATCAAACAGTACTTTCCTCACAAACAGTCCTAAATAAATCTCCTCTTGGCCATCAAACAGTACTTTCCTCACAAACAGTCCTAAATAAATCTCCTCTTGGCCATCAAACAGTACTTTCCTCACAAACAGTCCTAAATAAATCTCATCTTGGCCATCAAACAGTACTTTCCTCACAAACAGTCCTAAATAAATCTCATCTTGGCCATCAAACAGTAATTTTCTCACAAACAGTCCTAAATAAATCTCATCTTGGCCATGTGTTCTTGCATTTGACCGTTTACCAGCAGTGGGATGTAGCCCACTGGTAAAGCCTATGATCGATCCCCATCGGTGGCGCCCATTGGGCTAGTTCTCGTTCCAGCCAGTGCACCACGACTGTGTATCAAAGGCTGTGGTATGTGATATCCTGTGTGGGATGTTGCATATAAAAGATCCCTTGCTACTAATGGAAAAATGTAGTGGGTTTCTTCTATAAGAATATATGTCAGAATTGCCAAATGTTTGACATCCAATAGCTGATCAATGATTAATAAATCAATGTGCTCTAGTGGTGTCGTCAAACAAAACAAACTTTGACCTTTTAACATTAACTTTTAAGAGGTAAAATTTAAACTGATCAAACAGTGGAATGCCATTGTCAAAGTTAAAAATCCCCAGAATTTTCTAAAATTCCTGATTTTAATGCTACCAGAAGACTGTTTTGTCTTTGTAAAGCTCAAAGTAACCCAGTACCGTTTAAAAAAAACCATACAGATTATTTAGCTTTTTGGGGACATGTCATATCCATCATTGCATCATGGATCTGGCCGTGTGCTTATAACACTTGTGTAGACATAGACCAACAGTCCAAGACTTTTAACTCCATAAAAGTAAAGAAGTTCTCATTGTGCAATTAGTCGCCCTGACTTGTCACATGTGATTGAATCATACTGTAAGAACACCAAAATCTGAACGACATTAGTAGTATATACATACGATTAGAGTTACTACAAAAAATCATGTGTGACAAGTCACTGTGAGTAATCACATAATGAGAAGTACAGGCCAGTAAGTAAAATTGCTGATAATATTGAACATGTTTTTGTTAATTACAGAATTCAAGTTCTCGTCACTGGAACATCGGGAATATTGGTAACATTGGTATGCTTCCTCAGACCTACAGCTTGTCAAGTAGACAGAGCTCGGTGCAGTCAAGCAAGCGCCAGACCAAACAGAGGTATGAAGGAAACATTTTCCTCATTTCACAGACAATTTGTCTATTATTTTCTATATATCAGTAGGTTTCCTATAAATGGCTTAAATACTTGAATATTACCCACTGAATATTGTGTGTCTGTGTGTGTAAATGGCTGTCATGCTCATTCATATTTGACATTTTAAAGCTTTATAAATTAAGTGGTTTAGATGCATAGTATGGTATTGATTTTATCTACGTATTTAGTAAATAAATTGTATTTCTTCTAAATTTTAATCCAAAATAATTCTTTCAGTCAAGTGAATGATGTTACAGGAAACCTTCAGTATCATGTTGAGATTTGATACACAAATCTTCAGTATCATGTTGAGATTCGATACACAAATCTTCGAGATCACTAAACAATTTTAAAACATTAAACAGTAGTTCCTAATCCATTTTCAATTAGCCAGAAATATCACTGATAAAAAATTTGAAAACAAAATATTCCATGAGATTATTTGCTTGTGTTTCTTTGTTTTTAAATAATCTCCTTTAATAAAGTATATAATATAATAATTGTTTTCATGTTTTCACTGAATTTCAAACTTCCATTCCAATTGTGTATGATGTTCTTGTCTGTCGTGTTCCAGGAGTACGAAGGAAGTGACGTCCACCCAGTTCTCCCCGGTAAAGAAGCGCGTGAAGGAAGGAACACCGCCGCACGCAGACCTGCTCAGCCAAGAGGAAACCCTGCTGATCACCGACTGGTCGGGGTCACTGAGGTCACACGCCTCCCACTCAGGCACGTCGGGCCATGAGCGCCGCCACACAATCGTGATCCAGGACACGCCCAGCCCGTCGGTTAGTGTGATCACCATCAGTTCGGATAGCGAGGACGAAGCGAACAGCTCCGGGCACCATCTCGGCCGGTCTAGAAGGTGAGACTTGGTCCTGTGTGCAACCTTGCTGTGAAGGATTGGAAAACTGGAAGTTAATACACGAGACTAACTAATGTGAAAAATGCGTAATGGCAACCGATAATTTAATTTTATAATGCATTTATGTTTGTGAAATACCGGTAACGTAAGCAAAATAAATAAAAGAAAGAACATGAAAACTTGTAAAAGTACAACAGAAAAACACATTCAATTAACCAGAAATCACACGTACCGGTTAGAACATCGTCTTGTTGCAACCGAGTGATTCATTCAGTCATTGTCTTATAACACATCAAACAGACCTGATTTTATCCAGCTACGCCTGATACAGTCCTTGTCTTTCTTAATGGAGTCCAAACAATTCACAATCCAGTGGGAATTAATTGTTATTAGAACACTAATCCTCAAGTCAATGTGCAAGTCTTTGTTGACGTTTTCTGCGCCGGAAGACCGAGTAATTTTTTTCACACTCTTTATGTACGGAACCAGTACTTTGTCAACATAATCAAGCATGCTATCTTCATTAATCCACTGATTGGCTGTGTGGGTCCAGTGCTAATCTTCGGAAAAGTTGAAATGTGGATGGCACTTTTCCATAAGGCCTTTGTAAGTGACGTGCAGTGGTAAAAGATCGCCAGCTGCTTTACTGCCTAGTAACATGATGACTTCTCGTTTGTCCCTCAATGTAATACTACCGATTGGGATACAGGAACGATCTTAATACCAGTCTGGTCGAAGTTTATCACTTATTCTGGTGAGATTTTTTTACTTTACTTTCTTCCCTACTGCTGCAATGAACTCTTCCTTCTGTTTTTCAAAATCTTCGGGCACTTTCCTCGCAGCTTTCCTTTGCGCTTGACAAATCCAATTTATTTTAGGAATGAAGCTGCCCCAAGATAATCAATCTTAACCTTCTGAGTACTGCAGGCGAGATATCTCGCCCGACAGTGCATTTCCCAATTCATATTTCCCGCCGTTTTGCACACGACGCTCACAGGAAATGGAAATATAATAAAAGAAAAAAGATTTTTTTTCAAAATGGTGGCTTTTGTTTTGATTTTTTCAATTGATAATACCTTGAAATTTTGAGTTCAAAAAGTGGTTTTTGGCAAGTATTTTCGCTTGACAACAATGGCGGCATGTCGCGGTAATTTTCAGTGATCGATAGCTGATTGTGACAGCTAATTTGATAATAAATTTGATCGTTTTACCAACAACGAAAATTAACAAATATTGCAATAAAAAAAATGGTGGCAGAAAACCTCTGTTATCGGGAATAATGGACATAAATACTAGACAACTGGCCACAAATGCCCGTAAGTAAACGCAACTTTTTTTTTTTTTTTTGCCTAATTTTAATCACCATTAACAGATCTAAAAATAATAAAAATTACAAAAACCCCACGAAAATAATACTTACCGATTCATATATGAACTTTATTTCATGTATTTATAAAACAATTAAGTGAATATATGTGAGTAAAAATTATAAACTTGTACCCACTCAACGTGGTTTTTGTTAAAAATTAATCCAGTAGTCTAAAGGTTAAAAGGCCCTCCCATTTTCTGCAAGTAGTGATTTATTTTCGTGAATGACAATATTCCTGACAGTCGCCAAAACAATATTTCTGTTTAAAAGTGCCGTTAGTGAAGTGCCTCAATGATGGCAAAATGTTTTCACCTGGTGTACATTATCTGCCAGTATATAACATTAATGCATTAAAATAGGTCAACATACAGCAAAATAACCATTCAGTCTTATTTATTTGCTGAAAATGTCTTCTTTTTTAAATTGCAGAGGGCAGGGTTTAAATTGCCGTTGGTGGACCGGTTCATCCATGGCAATTTTGTTTCCAAAAATGTTTTGTGTCCGGAAGGGGACACGTATTGTTTGATCAGTATTCTCAGAATGATTGTGGTTTTTTCTGTAGTTCTCGACATGGTGGACAGAGTCGGCATTCGCGTCTGCAAACCGTGGTTCACAGCAGTGGCAGTAGTGGACAGTCACCTTCTGAGGTTTTCGGTAAGCGAAAATAGCAAAAACCATATAGTTTTGATATTTCTCTGTTTTTAATGATACAAGCACAGTGTTCGAGATTAATGGTATCCCGATATCCCGGGGATACCAGAATTTAATTTTGGATACCACACTTCAAGAACCCAGTATCCCACTGGGATACCATATAATACTAAATTCTCAGGTGGGATACCAGATTTTGAAATGTTAGTATCCAACTGGGATACTGGCCACAAATTTTAATCTCGAACACTGAAGCATAAGAAGAAAATACTGTTACGTCTGAAAAATAAGGCAGAGAGAGATGGCGGGGCGGGGGGTATTCAAGAAAAACTATTTCATCTCCCTACCCACAATTTAATAGTTCTGAATGAACCAGAGATAAATAACAATTTCTAAATTGCATGTGTGCACGTGTCTCTCCCTCTTCCCTCCCTCCTTCCCCCCCCCCCAATTTTTTTTTTATTGTAATGGTAAATTATATGTTTCAGGAATTGGCCACTGTCGCCGAAACATGAGTTGCGTAAGTGTCCCGGATGGCCATGAGTCTGATAATGACGAGAGCGGCTCTGCATCTGGCAAGAAGAAGGTAACGTTCACACCCATCAAACACGAAGACCTGACCGGAGGAGGAGCAACAAGTCACGCCAATTGTCTGTACGGGAGCCAGGCGGCGGGTGCTTCGGGCTGCACCTCCTTGTCGACAACCATGGCCTACGTTCCCCCACACATGTCCGACGCCTCCCGCAAACCCCGGGAGCAAGCTAAAGTATCCCCGTACATGGCCACCAACATTCCACAAGATGTGTTTGCGCACGACAACAAGCTCCGAGTGCGGAGTCCCAAACCGGAGATCAGGCTGCCTCCGCTGGAGATAGAGGTGTCGACGGCAGCGGCACAAGGGAAGCTTGCCTACGTTTCGCCCACTGTTCGGTCGGTGGCCAACCCCATCATCAAGTTCAGCGCCCAGGCTGCCAGTGGCGGGCTGATCCAGACGTCCAGTCACCGACACAGACCAAGCAACCTGAACTTCATCCAGCACCACCAGGCCGCGGCCAGCGTCAGCCAGCTCTCACCGGTTCAAGCCAGTGTTCAGATCGGTCAGCCTGTTCTCTTGAACTCGGGCTCACAGGTTGAAATTCACAGGTATTAGTTGTTATTTTTATTGTGTATAAATTGACTGGACCATCGGCACTTTATTCCACAACATGACATTTGTTCTACTGTTGGAAAATGAATTTTGAAAACTAAATTATAAAGTTTTAAGACTTATTCCAACATTTTGTATTATCATGCTTTTTCTTGGGAAGTATTTCCTATAATATCAATTTGTTGGATCATCACTCGCATTTTCCTTTACACAGTAGGTGATAGGTTTTTTTTATGCTGAGTGTGTTTATTCACACACCCACCCAACCATCCAATCACCCATCCACCCACCCATCCGTCCGTCCGTTCAACCAACCATCCATCCATCCATCCATCCATCCATCCAACCAATTCATTCTGTTAAAGCAAATCAATGATCTGTAAACAGTCACCTTAGCCAATATGGGCCAAATTTTACGAAGCCTGTTTTTGTTGACGCATATGTTAAAGCATTGTGTAAGTCAATAATGGCTTTCATAATTTCGGTCTAGTTAACTGTGTGTGGCATTAAAATTCTTGAGCATGCTCTAAAAACCTGTACAGTTGTTGTGTTCTCCAGAGTACTGATGGTCAGCTACATTCATTTCTCCATCCACCCATCCATGCATTTATTCATTCATTCATTCATTTCTCCATCCATTCATCCATGCATTCATTCATTCATTCATTTCTCCATCAATCCATGCATTCATTCATTCATTTCTCCATCCATCCATCCATCCATCCATCCATCCACCCATCCACCCATCCAACCAACCACCCATCCATCCAACCACCCAACTGTATATCCATCATCCATCCATCCATCCATTCTGTTCAGCAAATTATTGTCTTGTCAAAGAGTGACCTGGACCAATACGTTTTTATTAGTTAAAATAACGTGGTATTAATATTCTTGAGAGCATGCACTTAAACACCTGTACACATATACACTCTCTGTTTGTGTTCTGCAGGGAGTACCGGCGGTCGGCGGCCTTGCAGGGAAGTCCCATCCACCACTACATCGTGCCCGCCCACCAGCAGCCCCAGATGACGATCCCAGCGGGGGTGGGGGTGGGGGTGGGGGGTCAGTACGGCCCGTTCTCGCCCACAGTGGCCCCTCCCCCTGCCCACCAGAGTCCACGCCACGTGCAGTACACTACGCACCCGTTGCCGGCACACATGCATCCTGTGCTGCACACGTCAAGCATCCAGACGTTCCACACACAGATCCACCCGCAGTACGCCGCCCGCAACTACCTGAACTCGTCGACCGGCGGCATCTACACCACATACCAGCTGAGCCCAATCAAGGCCAGGCAGTACCAGTATTTCGCCGGCTAGACCCTGCGGACAACGTCTACAAGTGCCAATATTATTCAGGATGTAATTGTTAATAATATTACGATATATTTATACATGTATATCATTAGTTGAAAGTAACAAAAAATGAACTAGATGAAATGAGTAATAAATAGTTTGGATGGAATCGATAATCGGTTTTTTTTTTTATAAAGAAAAGACATTTTTGATGCTGTTTAATAATAATATTGTGATCATGAAATAAGTTTGCATTCAGATTTTGTTATTTTAAGTTGTAAAGCAGAAAGAAGAATAAGGGTTTTTTTGTGTGGGTTTTTTAAATAAATAAATATATATATAACCCAGATACCTGTGATGTTACCCCAGGCAGCTGATGCGCGTCCGGGCAATATGTGGGCAATACACAAAATAATGACTCGGTGTTGACTACGTGTGTCGTCTGATCTGTCTCTTTGAAGTGGTTCTTATTTTTCGTGTGTGAGTGCGTACATGTCTTGTCTGGATTGTATAGCTGAGGTGGTGACCTTGACCGTCGACTCGCTGGCTGTTTGTTGGCTACAGTGCTGTATGTTCACTATGCATCACTTCGGTTTGGTACTTTTCATTTGTGTTACTTAGCTTATTATTAATTAATATTCATATTTAATATTCAAGATTTGATCTGAATGGTTTAGTGGTTTGAATTTATTATTATTATTTTTTTTTTTAGGTGGTTATTGTTAGTTTTGCTAATTAAGTAGTTATATTTCAATTAACATTAGCAGGTGTTTGCTGTTAGGACTGCTATCAGTTGTTTGCTTTTTCAATTTATATATATATTATTATTCTTATTATATATCTTTGTGTATATTGTTGATTGGGAATTTGTCTTAAAGTTTTATATTTAATAGTGTAACCTTTTTATCAGTGCATTATTCAATTGTATTTTAGCAAGAGCATCAAATGTAGATATAATATATAATATCTGTGATTTTTCTAATTGGTATTCCACGCCAGTCTAGATTTTAAAATCAGGTTCCCCGTGTGGAGATGCAAATAGTGTGACTTTGGAAGAGTTATTTTTATAGGACAAGTCACTTGGCAAATGGAATAACTTGTATTTTTTCATTGTAAGATAATAGATGTGTATATCGTGTATGCTGTATCGTATAAACTGCCAATTTATATGTCGATTTGGTGCACATGTGTGTAAATTAGAGATTCCATTGTCTTTTTTATTACTGTAGATAGCGGAGTGAAAGTATTTAGTCGTGTTAGATGTAACTTGGGAACTGAAACGACATACGGTGCTGATGTCCGTTTCGATTTCGGGTGGCACTGTTAAGAGTGCATGAAAAAGGACGTATCTGCACATGCTATGGGTTTCAGTGACAGTCTAGTTGTTTGAGTTCTGTTTTTAATAAGTATTTGCAGGTGTTTGTTCACATATGGGTATCTTAATCAAGATGTAGTTAGTATTGTATAAAATCACTTGTAACCAAAGGCATACATTTTTTTCTCCAGTTTACATGCCAGTATTTAAGTGTCTTTCATGTCCATTTCATATAAATATTATTTTCATCACATTAATGCAAGTATATATATTTTTTCTGATATTCATTTACTGGACGGAATGAATGTAACTGTGGGTGGTGGGACGTAAGACAAATGAAATGAAAGTTTTATAGTTCAGAAAATATTACATTTGATAAAAAAAATGTTTTGTGAAAAACCTGTGAACTTAAAACACACAAGGAACAAAAGATCAGGCAGCATCCTAAAATGGCTCGTTTCCAAGTGAATATATTATTTCACAAATTGAATGATTAAAGGTCCATAATTATAGGGTGGCCTATATAGACAGGTGATCCTTTGTATCATGTTTTCCTACCAACAGGTTTTAGTTAATAATAACTAAAATATTTTTATACGTCTGCTCGTTAGATTATAATTATCAAGATTTCCCCCACAGAATAGTTGCATTATTTTGTATTTATCCACTTTGTGACTAATGAGATTGCTTTAAGAATGATATGCAGATTATCATTAATATTTTAATATGCTGTAAATCATGAAATACTATTAAGGACGTATTGCTTACAGACGAAAGTGTTGCATGTCGCTATTTTTACATTTACTAAATCATAAATAGCTTCAAATTAACGACATAGGGTTGCATAACAAATTTTAATTTATATCACATGTATTTGATGAATCCATGGTGGCTTAGATATCTTGGTCTCCAGTTTTTCTCTTTGAATCGACTGGAAAGAATAAAGGGTAGACCAGATGAGAAAAACAATTTAGGAAAAAAAGTTGTACTAGCAGATGAAATTATTGGGTTGTAACTTTTTATGAGCATAATCATAATTAAGATGTGTTGTTGGTAAATAGAACCTTCCTTTCTTTTACTAGCATGTAGTTGAACGTATGTATATATATAATCTGTATTTTTTTTTAAAAAGGCATGAATAATTTTTTCGGAAAATCAACAATATGCAATTTACTAGAGCCCCTTTTAAACAAATTTAGTGAAGTGCTATCAATTGCTGATGTTGAATTTACTGACAGCCATATGGAAGTCGATATATTTTGTAAAACATCAGCTGTTTGTGGAGTCCATAGTATTTCATGATTTGTAGTATCTGAGCTAAAAATACATTTACAATTTAAGCTTGCTCTGTTTTTCAGTGAAAGGTTTCAGAAAGTGCAGCATGATTTATTTTTTTTTGATGTAAAAAGATGTGGGAACAACCACCTCTTGTATTTAAAAACATAATATATATATATATTTTTTTTTTAATGTAAAAAGGTGTGGGAACAACCTTCTCTTGTATTTAAAAACATAATATATATATATATATTTTAATGTAAAAAGGTGTGGGAACAACCTTCTCTTGTATTTAAAAACATAATATATATATATATATTTTAATGTAAAAAGGTGTGGGAACAACCTTCTCTTGTATTTAAAAAAAGAATATATATATATTAAAAAAAAATATTTTTACATTCTAACCCGACACACTCGGGGTTGATTTTGGATGGGGTTTTAAGTGGTAAAACAATTTTGAAAATGTATAAATTGTGTGAGTCAATTATTATGTTTTTATTGTGGGGTTTTTTGTTGTTTTTTTCATCCGTTGCAGTGTGTATGGTATTATAAATTTTCAAAAGGAATGTCACTGAAAAACGGAGAAGTTTAAATTATTTGTAATCCCACCTTGTACATATTTGACTAAATCACGAGTTACCAAGTTTGCTACTTGCGTTCACATTGGGAAACATTTGTCATTCATGGTGGAAGGTACACAGAGCTTGTTGTTTGTCATTCGTGTTTCATTCTCATTTTCAGTACAATCATCATGTAAGCTAGAAACTATTATAAATGATAATACTCTATTTATATTCTTTTCCAAAGAGTTCCAATTTGTATATTGAACCAATTGTGTATAATTAATTACAGTGGCGCAAGCCATATAAACTATTGTTATTTATAAATTTTAAATTTGTGCTTAACAAATTATTCTTAAAGCGAGTGTTTGTTGACCTCATGAATATTTGAAGGAGCTGATGCTGGTACTCTATTGGGAGTCGTCATTGTGGGTATTTTAGAATGAGATTTTTACTGATAGTACGAATAATAACGCATCCTAGGCCTTCCTTTGTTTAATGCACTAGCATTCCATATGGGTTCATCTTGACTATTGTGGGTCCATTCATTTTAATTTGGTGTGCTATTCAAATTAATTAGTGTGGTGTAAAGCCAAATATCTGTGATTTCTTTTTCATGAAGAGACAGTCATGAAATAATATGTTTACTGTGAGCATATTCCTTTATGCTGTAACATACTAAAGTAGGTCGAAGTGACCTTCATTCGGTGCTTACATCATTTGTCTATATGATTGATTTCTGTACTTTATTATATCCAACTTTAACTGAGTTCAAAGGAATTACTTGTATTGAGATCCCATTTTAATTCAGTTTACATAGTAGGTTTTGGAACTAAGTTGATAGATTTTGGGAAGTTATAATTTTCTAAATAATATTTGAATTGAAAAGAACAAATTCCACATGAATAGTTTTAGAAAGATAAGCCGATGTTGCCACATAGCTTAGATATATAGCACCATGTTCACAGATTCCTGCCGTTGCATAAATCTCATTCAGTTATTGCATATCAAACCTTGATGCATTTAATTTTTAAATATGTTATGTAAATTTTCTGCTTGTTTATATTTTGTAGAGGCATCTGCAGTGATGCCCCAATTGAGGTCACAGTGACCTGATACCTGTTATTTGTACAGGTTCATATTTCAGATTACTGACGAAAGCAAAGGTCTTTACTAGGGCTAACTTTGTCACTCGCCAAATTCGCCGACAGCAAATTTTAAAAACAACTAGTGAATTTTATTTTAATTTGGCAAAATAATTTCATGTAATAATTAATATTTTGTAAAAGTTAAAAAATTTTTTTAAATAACTGGGTTTTGCTCATTTTTGAAGTTTAATAGATAATCTGGCAACATTTTCTGATCGCCAGAGTTATTCGTGCTTTGCTTTGTAGAAGTTGAATGTGTACAGCGTTCAACTAATTATCACTATTACCATATTAAATCAACTTTATTAACTTAATGTTAGTCCACATTAAATATACACATATGCTCATGTTTGTTATTCTTAATAAAATAATTTGAATGAGACTAAGTGTATTTCTAATTCTGTATTGGTGGTGGATTGTTTTATTAGCTGTTCAAATCACACTTCTGAGTAGTTTAATAAAATAAATTATTTATGAAATTAAATTTCTTGAGAAAAAAAAATTGTGATATATAACTATATTTTGGTATTTCCAAAAAAGATAAAGAGTGTGCGTGGAGAGCTATGCTGGAGTTAAGAAATATTACTTTATGCAGATGAAAACATTCTTGGGCATTTATCTTTTAATAGATTTTAGTCTTGCAGAATTGTAAGTATCCAAGTAATTTAGCATTTATTGATAACAAATTAAACACAATTTATTTAGTACTAAAACATATGCTGATACCCATATAGAATTGTATGTAGCATTGTATCATTATTTTTATTGTAACATTTTTCTTCTTTTTTTATTTCGTTTTTGTTTAGTATGGGTAAATAGGGACTTGTCTTGCCTATTTCAACCCAAGTGTTCACTTTGATTTTCATATCCACACTGTCTGTCTAGTTTGCATATTTGTTAACGTCACTCATCTACCAATGAATTGTACATTTACGGCATTTATATCAGCAGTGCTCGGAACATGTTTGCTTCAAGATTGATGTAACTTATAATTAAGATTAGTCGTAATTTATGGTATTAAGGTTTACAATCTCTTTGTTATATTCACAAATGTATATTTGCAATTCTAAACATGTTGCTCACGTGTCTATATATATATATAAATATATATATATATATATATATATATATATATATATATATATATATATATATATATATATATATACTTTAATATTGCTGTTTGCCTTTAGTAGTTGGAAATCAGTATAAATTTTTTTGGTTCCTACATTTGAATGTTTGAATAATTTTTTGCTGTTTATACTACTTCCACATTTTCCAAGTGTTACAGCAAATCGGTTATGGGTTTCTGGTGCCTGATTCTTGGATTCTGTTATCTATCGTACATATCTAGCAGTACAACATTGAAAGGCAATTATGGTTTTGTATGTTTGTAAATAGATTTGTTAATCTATAGTTGATCAAGGATAGACTTGATGCAGTTTTATTACATTTATAAATCAGTTAAAACAAACTACTACAGTGCCCTTAATTTATGAGGAATTGTATCTTGACTGTTTAGCCTGATGCTACAACAAATATTTCTGATTTACTTTAGCATTTTTAAACAAGATTATGTACATGATAGAGCTCGATATTTTGGCACCTACAACCGGTAACTGGTTTTCTCTAACATTACAATTTTCTTGCATGTACGTTGTTTGTATTTTGACATTTTAAATATCTTAAGACAATCGTTACTGACCAGTACTTGTATTTATTAATGGAATGAGGTAAGGGTTGAGGTGAATTTGCCATTTGCTTTATTGCAGTCTTGCTCCAATGTTCTTAAGGATGTTACCGGTTAATCAAATATTAAGCTTTTGTTGACTACTAAACAAAAATCTTCATGTCTTTGATTGGTGTAAAAAAATATGTGCAGTGAGACCTACTATACAATACATTTATAAAATGTTACCTTTATGTAGAAGTAAAATAAATGCCTTTAAATAGAGTACAAAGGGCATATATCTGACACTGTGCTTAGAAAACTTCAAAGCCCCCACTATAGGCTGTATTAAAGTCTTGCCCATACTGATAGCATATAGTTGAAGTATTTTGGGTGTTTAAACCTTTTATAAGCACAGGGCTTGATGTGTTCTTTATAGAGGTGCTAGGTTTAGCTGCAAATTGTACACTTAGTAATGTTTTATAATCAATGATTTTTTTTTTTTTTTTTTTAAATAAAGATTTTTCTGCAGTTGAACCTTAAAGTTATAAAATTTATTTCTCAAGCCTTGTATCTAAATTAATTGGAAGTTAAAACTCCAGCAAACTTAACTCCAGCATGCTTGTACCATATCAGAAATACTTAAAATAGTTAGGGTGTGTGGAGTAGAACACTCCCTCTGCCCACTAAGTCTTGTATTCCCACCTTCGTCAGAAATATTTCCTGGATTTTATTCTAGATCAGTGAAAATGATCTAATATTATTAACCATTTTAACTTGAGCACTGACCCAGGTCATACACAATATCCACAACCGATAATGGTTACAACAGTCGGCTTCAATAAATGACCGTAATCATTATTTGCAAGTTCATTTTAGTCCCACCTTTTGTGCTGACTGTAAGACTACAATAACAATGATACATTGTGATACATATCTTTGTTGAACACTTTTAACACAAATAATTAAATATTGTCTTGTATTGAACTGAATTGAGAAACAATTTTGTGAAATTTCTGGCTTTAATGTGACAAACACGAATCCCAATTCTTGACTTGTAACTCGTGTATTAATTTGTATTACTATTTATCACTATATTTTTGTCATTTGGGATCTGGGTTTGTAGTTTGTATAGTATAGATTATCTAAAATTCTTATTACAGTTAAGTTTATCATTAAACAACATTAGCAAAATGTTGTGTTACCATTTTTAATTGTGGCTGAATATTAACCACTTTTTGTTTTTTCTTTTACATTCAACACAAAACGATCTGTAAAAATGGCTGTTCCGATGTTTTTGATGGCTCATTGTAAATATTTAGTTTTAACCTTGTTGGTTGATTGTTGGCTGCTAACACTACAACAGTGCGTGAGTTACTTAATATTGTATTATTACAGACTCCATACTTGTGAAATGTTTAATCTCATTTGATGCCCATACGTCTACATACATATTTTAACTCTACACAAACTACATGCCATGCGATTTTAGAGTAACCAAGATTCACATTGTAAAGGCCTTTGCTTTAGCAAAAATATTTTAAAACAAACATTGTAGTAAAGTCTGTACTTAATTGTATTAAATAGATACATTTTTGCTTTAAGCCAGTCTGTATTAAAATTATACTCATTAGATATTTGCTATTGGCAAATACATTTAAAAAAAAAAGTTAAATCCCAGTGTGCTAATTTGGCTACTGATAAAATGTTTTAGTCGGTCTGTATAAAAATAACTTGTCTAATTTGATCAACAACAACTAAACATAATTTTTTGCTGCTAATAAAAAATCATAGTGAGTCACAATACCAAATGTTTGACATCCAGTGGCAGATGATAATAAATCAATATGCTCTAGTGGTGTTGCTAAACAAAACCAACTTTAACTTTTTTATTTTATTTTATCGCATTTCATCATAATTTTATATAAAAAAGAAAAATTGGCTAAACAGCAGTTGGAAAGATGTTATTTTTCTCTCTAAGACCGAGATTAAACCTAGATTAGTTTTTCAGGTTTGGAGGTTGTTAATAATAAAATATACCTGTCAGATTGTTAGTTGTGATGGTGGTTAGAATATTACTGCTGAACTTGCCTCGCTAAGTGCAACCAGTGTTACAACTTTAAAAAAAAAAAAAGACACACAATTTTCTTTTCTATGACTATGAAACATATCTGAATCTGCTTGTAAATGTGTAGAATGGGTTTTTTCATTTTTGATCTCTCACAGTGAGAGAAAGATTATGAATCATGTTAAATGAATTGATAAAATGGCTCTAGTTGATACCATTAATGGATAATGTGACGTGACATATTAGTTCTGTTTACACTGACGTACGGTATTCAATATCCAGGTAATGTGCTCGGTTATTATTCAATAGATCAATGATGATTGTATTATAAAGCTCAACACTTTATTTCAAAATACATCAGCATTACCTACGATTGAGACTTTATAAAATGGCTCATCAGGAATGTTTTTTGTTTAATTTTACGAACTTCTTGGTGCTGTTAAAGACTAAACAGTGGCGTAGGAAGGTGATAAAAAACAATATTTTAATACTTTCTTGAATCACAGTAATAAATATTTTTAAACTCATATGCTAAGGGTGACATTTGTTTTGTTTAGGTTTTTTTGTTTTTTTTAATTTCCAAAATCATGAAATCCAGATTTATTTAAAACATTTATTTAATTAGAATTACAGTGGTGTATCTTAACGGAATACTTAATTTTCATGTGACGGCAAATTCACCTCCTAATTTGTTTAAGAGTGAAATGAATTTTGTGAAGTGTTTTTGAGCTAATTTTTTATATCTCGGTGTTTTGACACCCTTATGTATCAGTGTCTTTCTTAGTATTGTCATGTACAGTATGCTTTTGGAGAAGGATAATTAACAATATATATATATATATTTTTTTGTCACAGCTGTTGTGTACTTGAGATTTCATACTCCTATTAACAATGGTATAGAGCACACACTGGTGTGCCGGGTGTGATCAGCATGATAGTCCCCCCTTGTTCAGTATTTATATAGAACTAGACCAGCTTGTAGAATGGGTTTTTTCATTTTTGATCTCTCCAGTTAAGTGTTTTAGTATGTCATCGCTGGTAACCGAGTGTTTGTTACATTTTTATCTTACAATACTTCACGTTTGAATTAATATTATATAGGTATTTGTTAACGTTGCGGACACACTCTGACTTTGAACACATTAAAAGCTACTTGCAACATGTGTAAAAGAAAAAAAAGTTGAAATTAATATTTTTTAGATCTAGAAACCCCCCACCCACTCGCACACTATAACTGTATATGCAATACAACACGTATGTCCCACTCGCACACAATTTTCATCATCTATCACTGACATTTTTCCTTCAGGTTATACTGGTATTATTTCAAGTGATAAGTTTAGGTCAATCATGTTTAAGTCCAGGTGAAGTCCAGGTGAAGCCATATTGCCTAATTACAGAATTACCATCCTTCCAAATATCGGGGAAACATCATCTCCCTAACGATTAACTACATATATGACAGATGAAATATTCAGTTATTGGACAGTTTAATATGAAGTTGTGAGAAAAAAGCCTAAACATTGTTAACAATTTTGTCTTTGTTTTTGTGTGTTTCATCCTTGCCTAATATTGATAAGCAATAAGTGGAACTTGCAAATATCATTTGTTCCTTCATTGTTTGCTCTTGGGGACGGGATTAATCTCTTTACAAAGAAAGAAAGAATAAAGGTTACCGACTCCCTTGTAATATACTCAATTTGGACAGTTATTACTTAAGATGTCAGTTTATCAAAAAGAATAGGTTAACATCTTTCTTAACTAAACTGCTTTTACTACATTGAGACGGGTATTTTGTAGTAATTTGTACTTAAATGATTTTTATTTTTTTTAAATTCTGAGTATATCCAGGTTGAATTTGGCTATGTAAATTAGTTGTATGGTAAACATTGTGGTTTGAATTGCATTTATTGTCGAGATGGCGAGATTGGTTTGTTTGGAATATGTTTTTTATTCTCAGGTAGACTGCTTCTAGTTCAAAATAATTTGGCCTTTTTTTTTAATATTATGGTACCATAATGAACTGGGTTGGTGTGTATGTTATATAAAATCAGTAATACAAGGCAGGACTTGGAAGTTTGAAAACCGAATTTGTAAATATAACAAAAACCTTTTGATAATCATTCCACTGCAGGCCGTAGTGCGTCGTCAGAGTGTGGTCCTCAGCATTATTTGAATGCTTTTTAAGTTGTGCATTTTGTATTTTTATCTAGTCAGCATAGATAATGTTTGTGTGTCATCTAGTTTATGCCCAAGAGTATCTTGTAGCCTTACTATTGATTATCTAGCCAGCATTAATGTTTTTCACTATCATTATTATTATTATCAATCATTTTATTATGACTACAGTTGTTACATAGAGTGGCATTTCCATGAACTGGTGGTAGCTTTTTAACACTTTTGTCGTCATTGACATTCAGTGTTTTTTTTTAATATCTTGATGTGATTGGTTCAGTTTATCATTAGTTGCCTTTTCCCCTCCGAAATTGTTTGAACATGTTTTGTCAGTCAGATTATCACAAACGTTATTTACGGTAGTTAATTAGTAATTTGATGGTGAACTTTTTAACACCAGCCATAGCATTTTGTTCTCTTTTAAGTGTTTTTGTACTAAATTCACCTTGTCAACATTTCAATTTTGGATAAACAAGTTTCTCCCCCCCCCCCCCCCCCCCCCCCTTTTTTTGGGAGGGGGTGTCTTGTATCATGATGAACAGAATAGGTTTATCTAATTAGTAATATTGTGGACTAGTTAATGTAGCATTATTTAATAATCTGCATATGATGTAAAAAAATAATATTTAAATTTTAAAATATTTGTTTTTATAATGGTATTGGGAAATAATTTAATATATTATATACTTAAAAATTATGTTAAGACATATAATAGTTTTCTTAGATTTTCTTTTACCATTCACTAAAGTAGTGGTACAATTAATATTTATTTATCATTCTTACTTTTTTAAATGCAGTAATAATTAATATGCATTCTCTTGAAGTAGATATATTTCTAGAAGTTATTTTTAAAAATAATACTTGAAAATTAAAATTAGTTGTTTTTATTTACATGTTACATTCCGTACAGTTACTTACCAAAGATATATTAAACCTTATGCAGGTATGAAATTGTTTTTGTTATGTACATCTTAAAGTATGAATTTGCTTCAGACAAATCTTCAGAGCGGCCAGTAATAAGTAGAAACATTCTGGTACATTTTTATTATATAAAATTAATATTTTGCAAACTATCGGTTTCACAGTTGATTTGGTCATGAAAATATTCCAATTTTACGATCAACACCTTAAGTCATAATTAATCTAATAATCATTGGTCAGTTTTTATTTGATCGAAATTGTAAAAGTAGACTTTATATATATATATATATATACCCTAACTGACTAATTTGTAAATGTAATCAGATGTTTGTGGGGTTCCAACATTTTTTTTTTTTTTTTGTGAAATATTTTTTAACAGCAAATGAAATTACAGCTGGAGCAAACTAATTAATTGTTTTACCATAGAATCAAATTTTTCTGATTTATTATTTAGTGGAATTGTTTGAAATTTAATTACAGTAGCTTTAGGTTAAAAAAAAAAAATTCTTAATATGTTTTTTTTTGGGGGGTACCGTATGTAGGTTACTGTGTTTCAGAATACTTTTTGAATGTTTTTGCTCATCTGACTGACAAAGGGGACATGTTACACTTGTTTGCATTGTTAGAATATAGAATATAATCCACTCCATATCTTACGTGTGCAATATTTGATGTGTTACACTGGCCGGTGTTAGTGTATGGGCTGCTAATACCAGTTTTCAATGCTTGTTCAAATGCACGGTTATGAATCCATTGTAGAAAAAAATTAACTCATTGGGGATCAATAGGGAATAAAATATAAGTATTCTTGACATATGTGTTTGTGTTTTCTTTTTTAATTTTTTTGTTGTGTTACATCTTTTTAAAAATGATGATGAATATGGGCAAAATGCATGTGGAGTGAATGCTTTACCACCGAGTTATATCCCATTGGTACAGCATTCGTTTGATGTGCAGTCAAAGATTGATCCCTGTCGGTGGGCCGTTTGTAGTATCAAAAGCTGTGGTATGTGCTATCCTGTCAACTAATGGAAAAATGTAGGGGTTTCCTCTCCCAAGTCCAAAACCTTTGTATTGTTTAACAATACCACTAGAGCACATTGTTTTATTATTCATCGGCTGCTGGATGTTGAATATTTAATTCTGACGTAGTCTTGAGAGAAAAAAACTTTTTTCTTCCATTAGTGTATGCTATCCTGTCTATGGGATGGTGCATATAAAAGATCCCTAGCTGCTAATCAAAAAGAGTAGCCCATGAAGTGGCAACAGTAGGTTTCCTCTCAATATTTGTGTGGTCCTTAACCATATGTCTGACTCCATATAACTAAATAGTGCATTGTTAAATAAAACATTTCTTTTCTTTTCCCACAGACGGTAGTACATACCACTTATGGAGCATTGATAGAGAGAAACCCCCCCCCCCCCCCCCCCCTCCCATTTGGAAAATAAGCCCACTGATGGGGATTAGATCCTACGACCAAATCACCTCGAACAAGCATTCTGCCGAGTGGGATCCCATCCTACGACCAAAGCATGTCGGACAAGCATCCTGCCGACTGAGTGGGATCCCATCCTACGACCAAAGCACCTCGGACAAGCATTCTGCTGACTGAGTTGGATCCCATCCTGCTGTGGTGGAAGCAGATCAGTTGTAGAGCATTGTGGTACATATAGGTGGGAAATGACCCAATGAATCCACGGAGGGAGGAGGATCGATTCCTACACCTACTCCCACTGTAGGAAAGGAAAGGAATGTATGTATTTGTACCACTCCACTGGCAGTATCACTGTAGGAAAGGAAAGGAATGTATGTATTTGTACCACTCCTCTGGCAGTACCACTAAAGGAAAGGAATACATGTATTTGCACCACTCCACTGGCAGTACCACTAAAGGAAAGGAATACATGTATTTGTACCACTCCACTGGCAGTACCACTAAAGGAAAGGAATACATGTATTTGTACCACTCCACTGGCAGTACCACTAAAGGAAAGGAATGTATGTATTTGTACCACTCCACTGGCAGTACCACTAAAGGAAAGGAATGTATGTATTTGTGACCACTCCACTGGCAGTACCACTAGGAAAGGAAATGAATGTATGTATTTGTACCACTCCACTGGCAGTACCACTAGGAAAGGAAAGGAATGTATGTATTTGTACCACTCCACTGGCAGTACCACTAGGAAAGGAAAGGAATGTATGTATTTGTACCACTCCACTGGCAGTACCACTAAAGGAAAGGAATACATGTATTTGTACCACTCCACTGGCAGTACCACTAAAGGAAAGGAATGTATGTATTTGTACCACTCCACTGGCAGTACCACTAAAGGAAAGGAATACATGTATTTGTACCACTCCACTGGCAGTACCACTAGGAAAGGAAAGGAATGTATGTATTTGTACCACTCCACTGGCAGTACCACTAAAGGAAAGGAATGTATGTATTTGTACCACTAAAGGAAAGGAATGTATGTATTTGTACCACTCCACTGGCAGTACCACTAAAGGAAAGGAATACATGTATTTGTACCACTCCACTGGCAGTACCACTAGGAAAGGAAAGGAATGTATGTATTTGTACCACTCCACTGGCAGTACCACTAAAGGAAAGGAATGTATGTATTTGTACCACTAAAGGAAAGGAATGTATGTATTTGTACCACTCCACTGGCAGTACCACTAAAGGAAAGGAATACATGTATTTGTACCACTCCACTGGCAGTACCACTAGGAAAGGAAAGGAATGTATGTATTTGTACCACTCCACTGGCAGTACCACTAAAGGAAAGGAATACATGTATTTGTACCACTCCACTGGCAGTACCACTAAAGGAAAGGAATGTATGTATTTGTACCACTAAAGGAAAGGAATGTATGTATTTGTACCACTCCACTGGCGTACCACTAAAGGAAAGGAATGTATGTATTTGTACCACTCTACTGGCAGTACCACTAAAGGAAAGGAATACATGTATTTGTACCACTCCACTGGCAGTACCACTAGGAAAGGAAAGGAATGTATGTATTTGTACCACTCCACTGGCAGTACCACTAAAGGAAAGGAATGTATGTATTTGTACCACTCCACTGGCAGTACCACTAAAGGAAAGGAATACATGTATTTGTACCACTCCACTGGCAGTACCACTAAAGGAAAGGAATGTATGTATTTGTACCACTCCACTGGCAGTACCACTAAAGGAAAGGAATACATGTATTTGTACCACTCCACTGGCAGTACCACTAAAGGAAAGGAATACATGTATTTGTACCACTCCACTGGCAGTACCACTAAAGGAAAGGAATGTATGTATTTGTACCACTCCACTGGCAGTACCACTAAAGGAAAGGAATGTATGTATTTGTACCACTCCACTGGCAGTACCACTAAAGGAAAGGAATACATGTATTTGTACCACTCCACTGGCAGTACCACTAGGAAAGGAAAGGAATGTATGTATTTGTACCACTCCACTGGCAGTACCACTAAAGGAAAGGAATACATGTATTTGTACCACTCCACTGGCAGTACCACTAAAGGAAAGGAATGTATGTATTTGTACCACTAAAGGAAAGGAATGTATGTATTTGTACAACTCCACTGGCAGTACCACTAAAGGAAAGGAATACATGTATTTGTACCACTCCACTGGCAGTACCACTAGGAAAGGAAAGGAATGTATGTATTTGTACCACTCCACTGGCAGTACCACTAAAGGAAAGGAATGTATGTATTTGTACCACTAAAGGAAAGGAATGTATGTATTTGTACCACTCCACTGGCAGTACCACTAAAAGAAAGGAATACATGTATTTGTACCACTCCACTGGCAGTACCACTAAAGGAAAGGAATGTATGTATTTGTACCACTCCACTGGCAGTACCACTAAAGGAAAGGAATGTATGTATTTGTACCACTCCACTGGCAGTACCACTAAAGGAAAGGAATGTATGTATTTGTTTAATGGCATCTTGGGACATTTTAGGGGTGGGATGTAGCCCAGTGGTAAAGCGCTCGCTTGATGCGTGGTCGGTTTGGGATCGATGCCCGTCAGTGGGCCCATTGGGCTATTTCTCGCTCCAGCTAGTGCACCACAACTGGTATATCAAAGGCCGTGGTATGTGTTATCCTGTCTGTGGGATGGTGCATATAGAAGATCCCTTGCTGCCAATCGAAAAGAGTAGCCCATGAAATGGCGACAGCGGGTTTCCGCTATATCTGTGTGGTCCGTAACCATATGTCTGATGCCATATAACCGTAATTAAAATGTGTTGAGTGCGTCGTTGAAACATTTCCTTCCTCAGGACATTTTATCTGGTTATTTCGTATTTAACTGTCTCTCTCTGTCTCTCTCTCTGTCTGTCTCTCTCTGTCTGTCTCTCTGTCTCTCTCTGTCTGTCTCTCTGCCTATTTCAACATATTATCACCAAGAGAAATCCCACGGCTGTCACATGGACTAGTCCTACTGAATGAGCAGCAAGATTTCAACATGTTTGTCACAAAGAAAAATCCCATGGCTGTCACAAAGAGAAATCCCACGGCTGTCACAAAAGAGAAATCACACAGCTGTGACAAAGAGAAATCACACGGCTGTCGCAAAGAGAAATCACACGGCTGTGACAAAGAGAAATCACACGGCTGTGACAAAGAGAAATCACACGGCTGTCGCAAAGAGAAATCACACAGCTGTGACAAAGAGAAATCACACGGCTGTGACAAAGAGAAATCACACGGCTGTCACAAAGAGAAATCACACGGCTGTCACATGGTCTAGTCCTACTGAAAGAGTACACTGATCTTTCATGTACCAGTCATGAGGCACAGGTTAAGATGGTGTTTGTGTGTTTGCATGTGTGAGTGCGAGTTTGTGTATAGGCGTGTGTGTTTGTGTATAGGCGTGTGTGTTTGTGTATAGGTGTGTGTGTTCGTGTGTTTGTGTGTGCGAGTCTGTGTGTGTATGTGTGCACGTGTGTGTGTATATGTGGGTGTGTATGTGTATGTGCGTGTGTTGGACACAGCCCAGTGGTAAAGCACTCCTCAAGGGTGTATACTACCAAATCAAATCCCACAGACGACAATAGTAACATATGTGGCTAAAACTCCAACCTGCAGCATAATAATCAACATAAACGCCACGCATATAAATACTACCACCTCTCACTTAAAAGTGAATCAGAAAAAATTGCGGGTCAAGCTGCTCGTATCTGAGATAACAGGTAGCGTCTATGACTACCCTAGTTCCGCACAAAATTAGAGTACTTTTTTTTACAGGTACCCCATACATGTTTCAAGCAGAAGGCTACTTGACACATTGGTACTTGATGAAATAAAATTGTATATTTTTTTCACCCAAATTAAACTATTATTTTTTACAACCAACTCACTCACATTTATAACCAATCACAGGACTTGTGGTGTTCACTTCTCTATCAAAAGTTGGGGTGCACCTCGAACTTTGACCCAGCCGGAAGTTATTTAGTTTAGTACTACCTCAAAGACTGGAATCAATCCCCACAGGGTTATTTCTCGTTCCAGCCAGTGCACCACGACTGGTATATCAAAGACGGTGGTATGTGCTATCCTATTTGTAAAATGGTGCCTATAAAAAGATATTAATCGGAAAAATGTAGCAAGTTTTCTCTCTAGGGGGATCAGAGTCCATCAAGAGTGGTTGATCCTGCAACCTATCGTGCCTCAAACTTTCTACCATTGACCTGCATGTACATTCCATCCCTCCATGGGATTCTTCCTCCTACTGCATGGGGCGGTACATAATGGGATTCTTCCTCCTACTGCATGGGGCGGTACATAATGGGATTCTTCCTCCTACTGCATGGGGCGGTACATAATGGGATTCTTCCTCCTACTGCAAGGGGCGGTACATAATGGGATTCTTCCTCCTACTGCAAGGGGCGGTACATAATGGGATTCTTCCTCCTACTGCAAGGGGCGGTACATAATGGGATTCTTCCTCCTACTGCAAGGGGCGGTACATAATGGGATTCTTCCACCTACTGCAAGGGGCGGTACATAATGGGATTCTTCCTCCTACTGCAAGGGGCGGTACATAATGGGATTCTTCCTCCTACTGCATGGGGCGGTACATAATGGGATTCTTCCTCCTACTGCATGGGGCGGTACATAATGGGATTCTTCCTCCTACTGCATGGGGCGGTACATAGCCCAGCGGTAAAGCGCTTGCTTGATGCGTGGTTGGTTTGGGATCGATCCCCGTCAGTGGGCCCATTGGGCTATTTCTCGTTCCAGCTAGTGCACCACAATTGGCATATCAAAGGCTGTGGTATGTGTTATCCTGTCTGTGGGATGATGCATACAAAAGATCCCTTGATACTAATGAACAAATCTACAGGGTTTCCTCATTAAAACTACATGTCAAAATTATCAAATGTTTGACATCCAATAGCCGATGATTAATAAATCAATGTGCTCTAGTGGTGTCGTTAAACAAAACAAACTTCCTCCTATTGCACGATCTGCAGCTCTTACAGACTTCCTCCTATTGCACGATCTGCACCTCTTACAGACTTCCTCCTATTGCACGATCTGCACCTCTTACAGACTTCCTCCTATTGCACGATCTGCACCTCTTACAGACTTCCTCCTATTGCACGATCTGCAGCTCTTACAGATTTCCTCCTATTGCACGATCTGCACCTCTTACAGACTTCCTCCTATTGCACGATCTGCACCTCTTACAGACTTCCTCCTATTGCACGATCTGCACCTCTTACAGACTTCCTCCTATTGCACGATCTGCACCTCTTACAGACTTCCTCCTATTGCACGATCTGCAGCTCTTACAGACTTCCTCCTATTGCACGATCTGCACCTCTTACACTCTTACAGACTTCCACTGAATAACATTTAAACTACAGTTTGTTAAAATACAAATTTGCTTTAATCTGGTTAATATCTTTCGTGATGTATTTTGCCATAAGAATTAATATTTAATACCAAGGCAATCTAATTTGGATACACATATTGCCACATTGTTAATATTATTTTCAGCAAGATTAAAATACTGCAATGGACAGAAGACTAATGCATTAAGATCCAATTGTTTTGTAACAAACAATCCCCCCCATCCCAATTTTTTTTTTTTTTTAAACCCTAACAAAACCCCCCACAAAAACAAACAACACAAAAAAAAAAGAAATAATTTGAACAAAATGTTTTAATAAATACAAATTCTACAGCAGTATATTCACAACATACAATAATATAGAAATAAGAAATGCACCATTATCTGATAAATAGGCTACAAAATGTACTAGCTAAATGATAATATTTCATAGCTGTTGACAGCTCTTCTGTACAAGGCGTGCTTTTCAATGATGTGATTTCGTGCATGTTTCCTCACGTGAGTTTATCAATACAGTGAATATACATGGCTCCTTTTCCATATATGTGATTCTGCATGCACACATTAGCACCCTGAAAACAAAGTTGATTGATGAGACATTTTTCTGTATACAAGTTTTCAGGGCGATGACGTCACAGCATGAATGGGGCTGTGGTAAAGTGCCCGCCTGATGCGCGGATGGTCCAGGATCGATCCCCGTCAGTGGACCCATTGGGCTATTTCTCATTCCAGCCAGTGCACCACAACTGGTATATTGAAGGCCGTGGTATGTGCAATCCTGTCTGTAGGATGGTGCATATAAAAGATCCCTTGCTACTAATGAAAAAAATGTAGTGGGTTTCCTCTCTAAGACTGTCAAAATTACCAAATGTTTGACATCCAGCTGATGATTAACAAATTAATGTGCTCTAGTGGTGTTGTTAAACAAAACAAACTAAAAAAAAATTCATAACCTGAAGTATCTACTTATGGCTTTAAAGTACATTCCGACAACATTAAATTTTGTATAGAAATCCACTTGCGAAAATGCACATATGGAAAATGCACATATGGAATTCCGTTAATGGAAAGTGGACCTAAAGCTAGATTCATCGTCATCTTGTTACAAGTAGCATATCAGTTTTATATTTTAGTACCAAAATGTTGGACATATAAATATTATACAAAAGCTGTCTATTGAATCAAATTTGCACAAAACTGTAAAATATATGCTCTGTTAAAAAGTGTAAATTTAATAAGATTATATTAAAACAAATAACAAAAAATATTTTACTACATACATTTCATTAAAGGGAACAGAAAAGCAATATATGTATGTTTACTATATAGTATACATATATTTTGTTTTTCAAACCCAATTTAAAATAAAAAAAATTCTTTTTTACTTGTTCAAATTTGTTCGTTTTGTCAGTAGCTGCCTTCCAGTGAGGAATGTATTTTGTTAAGTTTTAATTTGATTTGTAATCTTTCTGTGTGATTTGTAGACTTTCTACACTGTTTATTTTATTTTCAGTAAAAGTTTAATACAAAATTTCGATTCAAAAGAAGACAGCCATTATATAAATGTTGGACAAAAATAAAAACAGTAAAAGGTCACCATGTTTTCAGTAACTTGTCCCTTTTTGAGAAATTTATACAGTATACTATAATGTAAAATAACAATAAAATATAAAAAAGAAAACCTCTCTCCCTTTAATGAATTTGTTCCAGCAAAATTTATACATTTTTGACAAAAATATTACTAAATAAATTGCTTATTTTTACTTAATGAAACAAACAAATATACATGTATATAAAAATTATAATATAAGTGTTTGATGTTAAACTACAGTACTCCTTTATAGGAGTTTGTCAACAGAAAACTGTTATTACTATTTAACCAATTCATGGGAAGAAATTTCACATAATACTTTGTTCAGTTTCCTTGGCAGTTATACAGCTTCCATTGTCTGAATGATAAATTAACATGTTCACCAGCAATAAATACTTTTTTAAAGGTCAAATTCCACTGAAACATATTCTGTATTACTGTCTGTTGTTTGTAAAACTTGTCATATATTCTGTATTATTGCTTGCTGTTTGTGAGCTGTCACATGTGTTATTGCTTGCTCTTTGTGAAACTAATGTGCTGTTTTATTGTCTGCTGTTCGTGAGCTGTCACGTGCTGTGTTGGTTGTAAACCAACAAATTCTACATTACCGGTATTGTCTGCTGTTCGTGAGCTGTCACGTGCTGTGTTGGTTGTAAACCAACAAATTCTACATTACCGGTATTGTCTACTGTTCGTGAGCTGTCACGTGCTGTGCTGGTTGTAAACCAACAAATTCTACACTACCGGTATTGTCTGCTGTTCGTGAGCTGTCACGTGCTGTGTTGGTTGTAAACCAACAAATTCTACATTACCGGTATTGTCTGCTGTTCGTGAGCTGTCACGTGCTGTGCTGGTTGTAAACCAAGAAATTCTACATTACCGGTATTGTCTGCTGTTCGTGAAAAAGTCATGTCTGTATTGCTGTAGAGTTGCTGTTTATAAACAGTCACATGTTTTGTTTTATTCTTTGCTGTTTATAGACAGACACATGTTCTATATATTATTGTCAACTGTAAGCTCAATTAAACATATTTTTTTATATAAATGAACAACTGGTTACCTGAATAAGAAACAACATGATGTTCAACACCCTGTCTTTGGCATACAAACTACAAGTGCTGATTAAGTCCAGTGCACCATTCTAGCCTAGTACAAACGTATCGGACAGCTGCATACACTTTATACAGCAAAATAAAAAGTATATAAAATTAATCCATGTATATACATATACATTATATCAGCTAGCAGTGGTGTGAATGTGTGGTGACTGGGCCAAGTGCCTAAATACGAGTAGCCGGTCAATTCCAAAAGCTTAATTTTAACTGTCTACCTGATAAATAAATATTTTACTCTACATATATAGCCACAAGGCACAATTTGTTTTTCAATGGACTAAACTGCCCGATCATCACTAGCACAGTCATAAATACTCATGTTGAAATTTTAAAAATACAAAAAAAATATAGTAAATCAATTTACCAAATTTAATTCTTAATTCTGTTCTTTGGATAACACATATTTTTGCATAATAAATAAATATTTTTGTGTATGATAAATAAATATTTTTGTATGATAAATAAATGAAATTGCATGATAAATAAATAGAAGACTTGAGTATCAAATGCTTGATGGAAGCGTTTGTTAATACTCTTGTCTGAAAAATGTAGAATGTAAAACTTATAATTTTTTATATGCAATAGTGTCAAGTAGTTCAGATATCTGGAGAAACTGGACCGGCCTCGATGGTGTCATAGTTAAGCCATCGGACTACAGGCTGGTAGGTACAGGGTTCGCAGCCCGGTACCGGCTCCAACCCAGAGCGAGTTCTTAAGGGCTCAGTGGGTAGGTGTAAGGCCACTACACCCTCTTCTCGCTCTCTAACCACTAACCAACTAATAACTAACCCACTGTCCTGGACAGACAGATCAGATAGCTGAGGTGTGTGCCCAGGACAGTGTGCTTGAACATTAATTGGATATAAGCACAGGGCTCGTAAATTCTGGACCCTAGTAAATATACTGAACACCAAAACAAATAAAAATCAGGACTATGGTTAGTGTGTAATTAGAATAGATTTAACTGATTAGAAATACTCCATTTTGTGACATGAAAAACATGTCATGCGATAATTCTGAATCTCAATGTCTGTTCATTCTTAAAACACACGGATCCAGATGCTTAAAACTATGGACACTATTGTAAATAGTTTAACCATTCTAACAAAAAGCAGAATAATATTTAATGTAAATGAATATGCCTGAATTAATGGCAGTATATACGGTAATAGAAAAATGTTAAAAATATATAATTGTGGGTTTTTTCAGTGAAATTAAAATGTAAAGTGTTATATCAATAAAATATCAGAAAAATACAAAACATACCAATGTTTAGCCCATTTTGCCAGTTGTTCAGTTCATCAGGCTTTGGTCCCAGTAACTGGAATGTTTGGTTTTAAAAGTAGCAAATTCATATTTTTACTACCACTGTTGTCATACTACATGTATATACATGTCTGTAGTTACCGGTAGTTACAAACGAACACCAAACCCTAAATACTGTGGTTTTAAATTATTTAAATGACTCAAAAGCACAAAAAAACCTGCAGCTTAAACAAAATTAACATTATATACACAATACAACAATTGTACATTAATTCATGGGGTTTTTATGGTTGCTACAGTAACTAAACAATTAAAAAGTACAAAAATTAACAAATAAACTAAAAATATGCTTCATCAATAAAATATTTAAAATTAAATGTACACAATCTACAACTTACATATACATTTTTGTACCTTCTATTTGATCTATTGATTAACTGTTTTCTAGAATTAAAGTTATTGTTACAACTGTAGGTAATTTGTCATATCATCAAACATAAATACCGGTACCTACATCACTGGTCCATAAATATTTTAGGCGTTGTGACTTTATATCAAATACTGAAAATGAGACCATTCATCTTTACATACGTCTTTGAGCAAATGATAAATTGTTTGTACAGAAGATAATGGTAACAAATATCACATAAAAATCACAGCCTGGACGGAGTAAAACACCTCGAACATAAACATTTCACCACCGTTAAATAACAGTGTGTTTCTCTTGGAAGTCTTCATACTACACACACACACGCCTGTGCTGTGCTGAGCAGATATCAGTGGCAGAAATGTGAAAATAAACCAACAACCAGTCTATTTCTTTGGTTGCTGTGTTAAATAACAATGGCAGAAATGTAAAAATAAACCAACAACCAGTCTATTTCTTTGGTTGCTGTGCCATCACCATTGGCCAATTCTTACAGTTAAATAAGTGGCAGAAATGTGAAAATAAACTGATAACCATCATATTTCATTGGTTGCTGTGTCATCACCATTGCACAGTGGCTACTTGTTATTGTAAAATCATCTGATTCGATTACAGATCAATGACAAACTTTGTGAGGCACTGCACACAGTAAACCCTGCCACCAACACAAACAGACTACATGTGAACATTCTGCATTTATGGAAATGGGGGTTTCTTCTTCAGAGACATAGGGCATAGTGGGCTGCTATGTCTTAAGTCCTTTGACGTTGCGTAAACTTGTTAAGTTCCGAAGTACAATGGTGTATCTAGAGAGAGGTGTGGATCTGCTCTGAAAGTCTCTATAAAATTCCATTTGAAAGCTTTAAGAAATGCATAACTAGGATTCTCTACATAATGCGTATGTTACTTGTGGAACATCAAAACACCACCTCCTTCAAACAGTACACAGATACAAACAAAGTCATTGATTTGGCATAATTTGGCAATGTGAAAAACCCCATTTGAATAAAGTTCCCAAAACACTATGCCAAAATGAGCTTAAAATACCTGATAAAAATACAAGATCACCAGACAGTCCAAACCAGCCATTTTCTCTCAGTTCAAATTACTGACTTTTATGTCTGTACAAAATGTTTGGTTAAAGTTAATATTTCTTAAGACAAACACATTCTTAACCTTTTGACATATGTTCCCCACATAAAATAAGCAACTTAAAACATACATTTACTACTCGGACAAAAGTAATTTTTTGGACAACATATTTATCATCAATGGAAGGATTGGTAGTATTAACTGCTGTATTAGATATTTAGGTCACTTTGAACTTTGACCCAGCTGGAAGTTATGTGGTGTAGCACTACCTATAATTTAAAAGAGATTGCAGCTGTAACTGTATATAAAAAGTTCTAATTATACCATGCCATCTTTTTTTTTCTTCTTAATTTTTCATAAATATTAAATAAATCACTGGCTAAATGCGAGACCCTGTTTCTCCATTTTTAGCTTTATTATATCACAAGGTATATCAGCTGTTGACAATTCTTCCTGAATCTGCGAGAGCGACATCCCTTTCTTCAACAATTTGTTTATCAGCGTATCTGCTTTTTTCTCCAACTGAGCATGGTTCTCGTGTGATTTTCTTTGTTTTTGAAGTTCCTGAAACTACAAAAATGAAATAAAAATGTAAAATAAAAGAAAGCAAAGCAAAGCATTTGGAGAAATTATTTTAAGAAATACATGTAAGTGAAGATATGTTTATTAATTTTCTTTAATTACCATACCATACCACAACACAATACTACACTACATTACACAATACTACACTACACAATACTACACAACATTACACAATACTACACAACATTACACAATATACACAATACTACACAACATTACACAATACTACACTACACTACACAATACTACATTACACAATACTTCGCTGCACAACACTACACAATACTACACTACACCACGCAATACTACACTACACAATACTACACTACACTACACAATACTTCGCTGCACAACACTACACCACGCAATACTACACTACACAATACTACATTACACAATAGTTCGCTGCACAACACTACACTACACCACGCAATACTACACTACACTACACAATACTACATTACACAATACTTCGCTGCACAACACTACACAATACTACACTACACCACGCAATACTACACTACACAATACTACACTACACTACACAATACTTCGATGCACTACACTACACCACGCAATACTACACTACACAATACTACACTACACTACACAATACTACATTACACAATACTTTGCTGCAAAACACTACACAATACTACACTACACAATACTACATTACACAATACTACACTACACAATACTACACTACACTACACAATACTACATTACACAATACTTCGCTGCACAACACTACACTACATACATGCGAAGACACACATGTCATACATACACACAGACAAACATACACACAGACACACGTCATACATACACACAGACACACATGTCAAAAATACACACAGACACACGTCATACATACACAGACACACATGTCATACATACACAGAGACACACATGTCATACATACACAGAGACACACAAACACACATACACACATGTCCTACATACACACAGAAATAATTATCAGAAATAAATCGATGACAGTTGATCAGTTTGTTCTGTAATTACCTTTTGTAATTTCTCGGCCCTCATGTTTCTTCCAAGTGGCACCTCAACCTGTAACAAGAAAACTATATCTTACAGCAATCTTACATTTCATCTTTCGATATCAGACACAATAATACTTCACCCTACTGCCTATTAAAGGTATAATATAACCTTTTAAACTTCATATTTCACTATATTTCATATAAAATAATGGTATATCCATCCAGTTAATAAAGCCAGGCCTTCTAGATTATGGTAGCCCCACTCCCATGGCTAGTGATATTCAATGTTGGGCTAGTAAATAACTACTATTGTCATGCCAGACAGGCCTTCTAGATTATGGTAGCCCCACTCCCATGGCTAGTGATATTCAATGTTGGGCTAGTAAATAACTACTATTGTCATGCCAGACAGGCCTTCTAGATTATGGTAGCCCCACTCCCATGGCTAGTGATATTCAATGTTGGGCTAGTAAATAACTACTATTGTCATGCCAGACAGGCCTTCTAGATTATGGTAGCCCCACTCCCATGGCTAGTGATATTCAATGTTGGGCTAGTAAATAACTACTACTGTCATGCCAGACAGGCCTTCTAGATTATGGTAGCCCCACTCCCATGGCTAGTGATATTCAATGTTGGGCTAGTAAATAACTACTATTGTCATGCCAGACAGGCCTTCTAGATTATGGTAGCCCCACTCCCATGGCTAGTGATATTCAATGTTGGGCTAGTAAATAACTACTACTGTCATGCCAGACAGGCCTTCTAGATTATGGTAGCCCCACTCCCATGGCTAGTGATATTCAATGTTGGGCTAATAAATAACTACTATTGTCATGCCAGACAGGCCTTCTAGATTATGGTAGCCCCACTCCCATGGCTAGTGATATTCAATGTTGGGCTAATAAATAACTACTATTGTCATGCCAGACAGGCCTTCTAGATTATGGTAGCCCCACTCCCATGGCTAGTGATATTCAATGTTGGGCTAGTAAATAACTACTATTGTCATGCCAGACAGGCCTTCTAGATTATGGTAGCCCCACTCCCATGGCTAGTGATATTCAATGTTGGGCTAGTAAATAACTACTATTGTCATGCCAGACAGGCCTTCTAGATTATGTTAGATCCACTCCCATGGCTAGTGATATTCAATGTTGGGCTAGTAAATAACTACTATTGTCATGCCAGACAGGCCTTCTAGATTATGTTAGATCCACTCCCATGGCTAGTGATATTCAATGTTGGGCTAGTAAATAACTACTATTGTCATGCCAGACAGGCCTTCTAGATTATGGTAGCCCCACTCCCATGGCTAGCGATATTCAATGTTGGGCTAGTAAATAACTACTATTGTCATGCCAGACAGGCCTTCTAGATTATGGTAGCCCCACTCCCATGGCTAGCGATATTCAATGTTGGGCTAGTAAATAACTACTATTGTCATGCCAGACAGGCCTTCTAGATTATGGTAGCCCCACTCCCATGGCTAGTGATATTCAATGTTGGGCTAGTAAATAACTACTATTGTCATGCCAGACAGGCCTTCTAGATTATGGTAGCCCCACTCCCATGGCTAGTGATATTCAATGTTGGGCTAGTAAATAACTACTATTGTCATGCCAGACAGGCCTTCTAGATTATGGTAGCCCCACTCCCATGGCTAGTGATATTCAATGTTGGGCTAATAAATAACTACTATTGTCATGCCAGACAGGCCTTCTAGATTATGGTAGCCCCACTCCCATGGCTAGTGATATTCAATGTTGGGCTAATAAATAACTACTATTGTCATGCCAGACAGGCCTTCTAGATTATGGTAGCCCCACTCCCATGGCTAGTGATATTCAATGTTGGGCTAATAAATAACTACTATTGTCATGCCAGACAGGCCTTCTAGATTATGGTAGCCCCACTCCCATGGCTAGTGATATTCAATGTTGGGCTAGTAAATAACTACTATTGTCATGCCAGACAGGCCTTCTAGATTATGGTAGATCCACTCCCATGGCTAGTGATATTCAATGTTGGGCTAGTAATAAAAATAACTACTATTGTCATGCCAGACAGGCCTTCTAGATTATGGTAGCCCCACTCCCATGGCTAGTGATATTCAATGTTGGGCTAGTAAATAACTACTATTGTCATGCCAGACAGGCCTTCTAGATTATGGTAGCCCCACTCCCATGGCTAGTGATATTCAATGTTGGGCTAATAAATAACTACTATTGTCATGCCAGACAGGCCTTCTAGATTATGGTAGCCCCACTCCCATGGCTAGTGATATTCAATGTTGGGCTAGTAAATAACTACTATTGTCATGCCAGACAGGCCTTCTAGATTATGGTAGATCCACTCCCATGGCTAGTGATATTCAATGTTGGGCTAGTAAATAACTACTATTGTCATGCCAGACAGGCCTTCTAGATTATGGTAGCCCCACTCCCATGGCTAGTGATATTCAATGTTGGGCTAATAAATAACTACTATTGTCATGCCAGACAGGCCTTCTAGATTATGGTAGCCCCACTCCCATGGCTAGTGATATTCAATGTTGGGCTAGTAAATAACTACTATTGTCATGCCAGACAGGCCTTCTAGATTATGGTAGATCCACTCCCATGGCTAGTGATATTCAATGTTGGGCTAGTAAATAACTACTATTGTCATGCCAGACAGGCCTTCTAGATTATGGTAGATCCACTCCCATGGCTAGTGATATTCAATGTTGGGCTAGTAAATAACTACTATTGTCATGCCAGACAGGCCTTCTAGATTATGGTAGCCCCACTCCCATGGCTAGTGATATTCAATGTTGGGCTAATAAATAACTACTATTGTCATGCCAGACAGGCCTTCTAGATTATGGTAGCCCCACTCCCATGGCTAGTGATATTCAATGTTGGGCTAGTAAATAACTACTATTGTCATGCCAGACAGGCCTTCTAGATTATGGTAGATCCACTCCCATGGCTAGTGATATTCAATGTTGGGCTAGTAAATAACTCTATTGTCATGCCAGACAGGCCTTCTAGATTATGGTAGCCCCACTCCCATGGCTAGTGATATTCAATGTTGGGCTAATAAATAACTACTATTGTCATGCCAGACAGGCCTTCTAGATTATGGTAGCCCCACTCCCATGGCTAGTGATATTCAATGTTGGGCTAGTAAATAACTACTATTGTCATGCCAGACAGGCCTTCTAGATTATGGTAGATCCACTCCCATGGCTAGTGATATTCAATGTTGGGCTAGTAAATAACTACTATTGTCATGCCAGACAGGCCTTCTAGATTATGGTAGCCCCACTCCCATGGCTAGTGATATTCAATGTTGGGCTAATAAATAACTATTATTGTCATGCCAGACAGGCCTTCTAGATTATGGTAGCCCCACTCCCATGGCTAGTGATATTCAATGTTGGGCTAGTAAATAACTATTATTGTCATGCCAGACAGGCCTTCTAGATTATGGTAGCCCCACTCCCATGGCTAGTGATATTCAATGTTAGGCTAGTAAATAACTACTATTGTCATGCCAGACAGGCCTTCTAGATTATGGTAGATCCACTCCCATGGCTAGTGATATTCAATGTTGGGCTAGTAAATAACTACTATTGTCATGCCAGACAGGCCTTCTAGATTATGGTAGATCCACTCCCATGGCTAGTGATATTCAATGTTGGGCTAGTAAATAACTACTATTGTCATGCCAGACAGGCCTTCTAGATTATGGTAGCCCCACTCCCATGGCTAGTGATATTCAATGTTAGGCTAGTAAATAACTACTATTGTCATGCCAGACAGGCCTTCTAGATTATGGTAGCCCTACTCCCATGGCTAGTGATATTCAGTGTTGGGCTAGCTAGTAAATACAGGGCTTCTAGGTTATGGTAGTCCCACTCCCATGGCTAGTGATATTCAATGTTGGGCTAGTAAATAACTACTATTACTATGCCCGACGGCTAGTGAAACAAAGTTGTCAAATGCTGCATTTAAGTATATTTGGTAACTTTGAATATCATATACACCCCTCACCCCCAAATGTTAGTGTTTTTAATCTCCATCTCCCTCTTTAAGTAACATATCGGATTATTACTATTAACAAATTGGATTAAGTAAATTAGGGCTAGTGAATTTTTAATTGTGGCTAGTGAATGAAAACAAATCACTGATCCCATGGCTAATGGATTTTGTAAAAATTCTACAAGCCCTGATAAAGGTTAAACTTCACCATATCAACTTCATATTTCACCACCATTGACATCAAACAAACTAATGGTGTGTCCATCCGGCTATTAAAGGTAAAATATCACATGTCCTACTTCATATTTCACTACACTTGATAACAGTAAGAATAATGACACAGCCATGTGGCTATTAAAGGAACTACTAGTATTTTCGTCTTTTTAGCACTTACAATGTAACATATTTTATTATGGTAATGCAAAAGACAAACCTAACTGCAGTCTTAATAATGGTTTATGTTTTGTTTTTTCACACTGTCAACATTTTCCACCAGCTGTTAACAGCTGATAACATATCAGCTGGCATTTTGAGGTATCATTTTAAAAATGAAGAAGAATGGGAATTGAAATTTGAAAAAAAAGAAAGATAATGCACAAAGTTAAATTAAGAAAAAAAGACCCCCTCTCCCAATAAATAAAATACCTGGTTGTTAAATTTAAAAAAAAGGAGAACAAAAGGAAAAGATACATTAAAATGTAATTTCATCCATACCATGACAAAATTATTGTTTGTGCACAGGAACGTTTGTCAGAATGATAAATTGTGCATTATATTTATAGAGGTTTTCATTTTTAAGACATTGTGAACATAGGTTAAAGGTTAACTTTATAATAAAGTAAAGTTAAAAGCAGACCTACAACATTTTGCCAAGATGTAGTCAAATATGTTATCATTTCCTAATTCAATTTTATAAAAAGTATTGAAAGTCCTGCATTAAAATTGCTTTTTGTTAAAAAAAAAAAAAAGGACCAAGAGTTAACTCTAATGAATGGAGATATAGTTCATATAATTTACTCTTGAATAGTGACATTTAATTTGCTGTACAGTCTATGTTCTGAAGACATTAGAATAATGTCACATGTACATAATGTAAGATGTCCATGTTTTTGGATTAACTTTGGAACGTTTAGCGAATGTTTCTGTAAGACTCGTTGCAGCGCTTACATGAAAACCAAAGTAGGGACTACAAAGTACACAGTAAACTAAATGTAAACCAGATAGCTTACAGTTCGAAACCATGTTATAAAGTTTAACCTTCAGTTATCATTCTGCAGTAAAAATCAATGAATCTCATACTGAGAATATCACCATCAGCATGCAACAAAAGCATTCATTTCAAACCTGACAAACATCAATAGCTGTTAGTGCACACTAAAGCAAACCAATCCTAAATAAATCTCTTACTTGGTGAATATATCATTATTGGTGTTCATTTTTATTTTTTAAAATATAAAAACTCCAACAATAGCCACATTCATAGCAACATCCATAGACCCTTCCACAATACATACATAAAGTACATGAAACAATTCTCTTTCATGCATAAATGAATTTGAATACATTCATGGGGACACATATCTTTTATCTACAAGGATAATTTCTCTGTTATCTCCACCTTAAGAACTCTTTGCTTTGTACGAATGTCAAGTCAGTCCAAGTGTTTAATTTTAGCACCGACTGTAGGCTGTGCCACCCCTTTTTATGTACGAGCCAAGTTTAAGAATCAAATTAAAAAACTTTGAGACCTTATTAACAAGTTTTTTGAAAGTTAAATTTTTATTTAAATCTTTTAAATTTAAAACTCTAGAAGACAGACTTAAAATTTAAAATTTCTATTTTTATTTGTTTAAATGCAATAAACTATTATTTTCCCAAACATTCCTCCATTAGTTTGTGATGTTTTGAGAGCTCGAGAAGTATTCTGTAATAATAACCCCCTGCAAACAGACTGAGTTAAACTATTTGAGTAAATAGCTAAATGTGATAATAAACAAAAGCTTTTAGCACTTGGTAACATTTTAATTACTTTTATTGTTTTGACCTTTTTGGTGCATTGATAAATGTTTTTTTGATAAAGGGACAGTAAATTTTGTGCCGTCCTAAAAATAGTAGTTTGGCTTGTCTGTCTGTCTGTCTGTTGGTAATGACCGCATGTACATGTAAGTATATTGATAATTTGATTTTTGATAACGTTATATTTTATGTTATATATAGAATACTAAACGAGCTTGCCTGTCATACCATTTTTATGAAATGAGTGAACAGTTTTGGTATCTGAGAAGCAAAAGCGAGTCAGATACCAACACTGTTCACAAGTTTCATAAAAATGGTATGTCAGACAAGTTAGTTTAGTATTTTATTTATTACAAACCAATTGCAAAGAAGCTGCTATGCAGAAGTAAGCACATGTCTATACCGATTACACGTTATTTTTCTACGAATTGGGTCAGCAAGTGATCTACCTCACGCTCACGTCACGCCAATATTACACTAGTTAAAAATTGAGTGATTGTTATAACATACACTGGAGTGTAATACATACATGTACCGTGCCACCCATTGTTATGGTCAATCTAGTTAGATATCGAGTGATTGTTATAACATACACTGGAGTGTAATACATACATGTACCGTGCCACCCATTGTTATGGTCAATCTAGTTAGATATCGAGTGATTGTTATAACATACAGTGGAGTGTAATACATACATGTACCGTGCCACTCATTGTTATGGTCAATCTAGTTAGATATCGAGTGATTGTTATAACATACACTGGAGTGTAATACATACATGTACCGTGCCACCCATTGTTATGGTCAATCTAGTTAGATATTGAGTGATTGTTATAACATGCACTGGAGTGTAATACATACATGTACCATGCCACCCATTGTTATGGTCAATCTAGTTAGATATCGAGTGATTGTTATAACATACAGTGGAGTGTAATAAATACATGTACCTTGCCACCCATTGTTATGGTCAATCTAGTTAGATATCGAGTGATTGTTATAACATACACTGGAGTGTAATAAATACATATACCGTGCCACCCATTGTTATGGTCAATCTAGTTAGATATTGAGTGATTGTTATAACATACACTGGAGTGTAATAAATACATGTACCTTGCCACCCATTGTTATGGTCAATCTAGTTAGATATTGAGTAATTGTTATAACATACAGTGGAGTGTAATAAATACATGTACCTTGCCACCCATTGTTATGGTCAATCTAGTTAGATATCGAGTAATTGTTATAACATACACTGGAGTATAATAAATACATGTACCTTGCCACCCATTGTTATGGTCAATCTAGTTAGATATCGAGTGATTGTTATAACATACACTGGAGTGTAATACATACATGTACCTTGCCACCCATTGTTATGGTCAATCTAGTTAGATATCGAGTGATTGTTATAACATGCACTGGAGTGTAATACATACATGTACCTTGCCACCCATTGTTATGGTCAATCTAGTTAGATATCGAGTGATTGTTATAACATACACTGGAGTGTAATACATACATGTACCTTGCCACCCATTGTTATGGTCAATCTAGTTAGATATCGAGTGATTGTTATAACATGCACTGGAGTGTAATACATACATGTACCTTGCCACCCATTGTTATGGTCAATCTAGTTAGATATCGAGTGATTGTTATAACATACACTGGAGTATAATAAATACATGTACCGTGCCACCCATTGTTATGGTCAATCTAGTTAGATATCGAGTGATTGTTATAACATACACTGGAGTGTAATAAATACATGTACCATGCCACCCATTGTTATGGTCAATCTAGTTAGATATCGAGTGATTGTTATAACATACACTGGAATTGTTATGGTCAATCTAGTTAGATATCGAGTGATTGTTATAACATGCACTGGAGTGTAATAAATACATGTACCATGCCACCCATTGTTATGGTCAATCTAGTTAGATATCGAGTGATTGTTATAACATACACTGGAGTGTAATAAATACATGTACCGTGCCACCCATTGTTATGGTCAATCTAGTTAGATATCGAGTGATTGTTATAACATACACTGGAATTGTTATGGTCAATCTAGTTAGATATTGAGTGATTGTTATAACATACACTGGAGTGTAATAAATACATGTACCGTGCCACCCATTGTTATGGTCAATCCTAGAACAATAAACTATTTTGATTTGATTGAGTTTGTGAACACGGCCCCTGAGAATTATTATACTGAATTTCAGAACTATCCAATCAAACCTCCGAGAGATCCTCACAAAATCAGAGTACCCAGCTTGAGAACTATCTAGAAGATAAAACTTTCATATTTGTTTTTAATAAAAAAAATTCTTATTTTAAATTTAATAAAACTTCAAAATTTCAAAACGTATCTATTAGTTTGTGGAAAGTATAATAAACAATTTGGTATAACTCTTTTATTAAAATCAATAATAAATATGTTTATTACAAGACATGGGCAAATAAAGGAATTTAGTTTTTACAAGATCTGTTTAATAATACCAGTTGGCTCACATATGATGAATTTTGTATGAAATATGACCTCATACCACCATTTACAGTCTACAACGGTTTGATTTTAGCAATCAAAAAATATTATAAATTGGTTATATATACAGAATTAGTAACATTACAAATGCCAATAATACCTAATTGTTTGAAAGAACTTCTTAAAACAAACGTTTGTAAAAAATTCTACAAAGAGTGCATAAATGAACACACATCTAAATACAAAATAAACGCACAATAAAATGGAATCATATTTTTTGATATTGACCTCTGTGACAAATGGTGGGAAAATGTATATCTTATCCCTATCAAGCTACCGGCCTCGGTGGCGTCGTGGCAGGCCATCGGTCTACAGGCTGGTAGGTACTGGGTTCGGATCCCAGTCGAGGCATGGAATTTTTAATCCAGATACCGACTCCAAACCCTGAGTGAGTGCTCCGCAAGGCTCAATGGGTAGGTGTAAACCACTTGCACCGACCAGTGATCCATAACTGGTTCAACAAAGGCCATGGTTTGTGTTATCCTGCCTGTGGGAAGCGCAAATAAAAGATCCCTTGCTGCCTGTCGTAAAAAGAGTAGCCTATGTGGCGACAGCAGGTTTTCTCTAAAAAAATCTGTGTGGTCCTTAACCATATGTCTGACGCCATATAACCGTAAATAAAATGTGTTGAGTGCGTCGTTAAATAAAACACTTCTTTCTTTCTTTTTCCCTATCAAGCTAACCACCGACACAGGGCTCCATTACTTTCAATACAAGATATTTTTATTTATTTTAACAACAAATAAGCATTTGGTTATATATGGTATTAAAAAATCAGATAAATGTGAATTTTGTCATACGTTTACTGAAGATTTAATGCACCTTTTTTGGTTATGTAAACATGTTCAAGCATTCTGGAATACTGTTATCAACTGGATATTCTTGAAAACTAAAATTAGACTCCAAATAAATGCACAAACAATTATTTTAGGCAATCCTAATTATTCTAAAAAAGATAATATTGTCAATTTAATACTTCTAATTGCGAAACAATACATATATAAGTCAAAATGCAAAAGTCAAAAACTAACGTTAACTGGATTCCAGAACAATCTGAACATGTATTATTATATAGATAAATATATTACTACAATAAATAACAGGACAACTAAATTTGAGGAAAAATGGAATATTTGGACAAAATTAATTGTATAAAATATATATTATTGTATATGTTTTTAGTTTATAACTAATTACAAGTTGATCATCGGTATATACCTTTTTTCTTTTCCACAGGAAATATATTGATATATACTAGTATATATAAATGGGAGACCATTATTATAACATGTTTTTTTTGGTTTTTGTTTTTGTTTTATTATTTATGTATGCTTCTCGTATATGTATGTTTATTATTTGCTTTATGTATATTTGGTGGTGAAATAAAAAAAGATAAAAAAAGACGAGTGTGCATTCAGCATGCGCAGAAAAAAAAAAGAAAAAAAGAAAAAAAAAGGCAATTCCAGTACAAAATATAATAAATCTATTTCAGTTATTAATAAAATGTCACTACCAGCACAAAGTATAATAAACCTATTTCAGTTATTAATAAAATGTCACTACCAGTACAAAGTATAATAAACCTATTTCAGTTATTAATAAAATGTCACTACTAGTACAAAGTATAATAAACCTATTTCAGTTATTAATAAAATGTCACTACCAGTACAAAGTATAATAAACCTATTTCAGTTATTAAAAAAATTCTTCTGTCTTAAAAATTTTCAGAAAGAGAGGTTTACCGATACTTAAACTTTACCCTGTACAGTTGGAATTAACCAAATGATGTGTTTTTGAAATCATTTCATTAAAATACTATCTAAAACAGTGTCAACAATATTTTTATGCCTGACAGCATGGTAAATTATAGCCTAACATTTTAATGTACATTAAAAATTACAGTAATCGAAGCATTACCAGTAATATAAATTTATTTATGAAAAGTAGATATAGGGAGATTACACAAGAGTACCGGTGAGGTACATGATGCGCCCGGTAGTTTGATGGAAAACCATGGATATTAATGAACGGGTATGATTCAATTCTAATTATGTGAAATGTTTGCAATGGGATGGATGAACAGTTTGTTTTGGACCAACCACTGATGATACTGTATCCATTGGAGAAGGTACTGTCTGATTAATGATGTTATTGTTCTTTATTAGAATGGTCCTGTATGCATCTGTATGCAAGATATGATCCGGACATGGATTTACTGTTATGTGCAGTAGATTGTGAAAAGTAGATCACAGTGACCTAGTAATAGTACGTGACAAACTGCCATCCCAAGTTGTTCCTACATGTGAGGCTTGATGGTCTAGTATGCATCTGTATGCAAGATATGATCCTAACAAGAAAAAGTTAACAGACGGACATACGGACGGACAACGCCATACCGTAATATGACCCATCATAGAATGGCGTATAAAAAGTTAGCCTATGGCACAAACTGTATTGCATCATGACTACTGGGTAACTAAAATAAATCTTAAAATTTCAAGGCGGTACTCTGATTAGTGTACTATCATACAATAATGCTGTGTTTTAAAAGTACAGTTCGATTAAAAAAAACCCAAGTTGATTTCTTTTTCAGCTAACAATAACATTTATGATATTCTTGACCTATTCGAGGATTGCCATAAACAAAGAGTTCAAAGATATATTTACAAAGATATATTTACAATATAAATACTAACTACAGTTCCTTTTAACATGCAACTCGTCATTGACATTTGATATGTTTGAAAGGAAACATTTTATTTAACGACACACTCAACACATTTTATTTACAATTATATGGCGTCACACATATGGTTTAGGACCACACAAATATTAGGCGAGGAAACCCACTGCCGCCACTTCATGGGCTACTCTTTTCGATTAGCAGCAAGGGATCTTTTATATGCACCATCCCACAGACAGGATAGTACATACCATGGCCTTTGTTACACCAGTTGTGGAGCACTAGCTGCAACGAGAAATAGCCCAATGGGTCCACCGGCGGGGATCGATCCCAGACCGAACGCTCATCAAGTGAACACTTTACAACTGGGCTATGTCCCGCCCCTTACATGTTTTGAGCAACTTGTAACGTGTATATATAGCCATGGGCGTACGACCCGGGGGGGCAGAGGGGGGGGGGGGGCAATTGCCGTCCCCATACGCCCATGTATATAGCAGAGAAAACTTGTAACTTGTATATATATAGCAGAGAAAACTTGTAACTTGTATATATATAGCAGAGAAAACTTGTAACTTGTATATATATAGCAGAGAAAACTTGTAACTTGTATATATATAGCAGAGAAAACTTGTAACTTGTATATATATAGCAGACAAAACTTGTAACTTGTATATATAGGACAGAAAATTATGAGAAAAAATAGATTTCACGTTTGTATGTGGACACGTTCCGGTGTATGCAGAGAATCCCAGCCTCAATAATAATTAAAATTTACTTGTGAAAAGTAGATAAATGAATGAAACAAGAGCCCAAGGCAGCGCTGCCATGTTATTTTCAATATAGTTTATCACTAGAAGATGATAATTCACAGACACTTTCAAATTTTCAATGTTAAAGTTTTAATTAAATTAAAAATAAAAAAACCCTTCATTAATTCGAAACTTCCAAAATATCTCAATGATAGCGGAGATTACACAATATAAAAAAAATCATAGTTCTGAATTTCAGAACTACTTGATGAAGACACTAGAAGATATTTTTAATTTTAATTTAATTAATTTTGTTTTTAAAATTCAAACATTTAAAAATATCTCTCTATTTGCTTGTGAAGACTGATCCTGAGAATACTTATACTAAGTTTCAGCACCATTCAATCAGAACACTAGAAGATAAACTTTCAAATTTACAATGTTAAATTTCTATTTAAACTATTTATATTTAATACAAAATTCACAAATTCAAAATTTCCAAAATAGCTCTATTAGTTTGTTTAAACTGCACCCAAGAAACATTGTACCATAATGTGGTTCTTAATTAGTCTGTAGGAGACCTGCCACTTTATAGCACTAAGTACAGGTAGATGTAGTAGAGGTACCAACACACCAACACACCACACACACCACAATACCAACACACTAACAAACCAACACACCACCACCCCACACACCACACACCAACTAACCAACACACCACACACCGGTAACAACTTCTTGCAACAAGGGGACATCTGAATGCACATACAGATCTATGTACACAGAGTAATATTTCAAGCAAGGAAATGCAAGCATTTTACACCAATATTGATCTAATTATTCTGACAGTGAAATAGCTTTAACGTTCACAGTGTATCAAGATACTATGTAGATCAATGGATGAGGATTTATCAATGATATTTCCTGATTAAATGAGTGATAGCTAGATTAACAGAAAACTGAGAAGAAAAAGAGGCATGCAAAATATATCACACAGAAAAGTATCAAACCTGTTTATCTGTTGTTAGTATGGAAACATCATCCTGCAAAACAAAACAATTTAAATAAAAGATCATTAAATAGTGTAACTGTTTTTGGTTTTAATTCATCATTCTGCAAAACAAAATAATTTAAATAAATAAAATTTAAATATGGAGAACAAAAAATCATTATTTCTAACAAAGATTACAATACTGAATCTAACATTTTCTCTGTTTGCTAGAATGAGGTATTAAACTGGCCCAATTCATTTCAGTGGTGCCTCTCACTATTTTCTTCCTTCTGTTTTCAGTATAATTTAAAACTTAAACAAGAACTCTGTGAAATTATGATGAACCTACCATAAACATATTCCATGCACTGTGATGAACATATACTCTTCAAAAAAAGAAACGCAAAAGGGTACAAATGGGTTATAACTCCGATTTTATGTTTCCTACCGGTTCATGCTTTGTGAATATAAGGTCATTGCATGTCCCAAACACATTCCCACGGTTACATTCGATAAAACGCAGCTACTGTACAATAAAGTTCCAAAATGTGAATATTCGCAAAAACGCAGCCACGTGCAAACCATGTCACCACTGCACGTGCGTTGTCTGCACGTGCAACATGAACACCGACAGTATAAAAGTGCAGGGTGTTCGCTTGCCTGGCCTCTGTATCTGGCCGACAGTTGACAATCCAGGACATGCCACGTCTCAGTGAACCGCAGAGAAACAATGCCATCGGCCGACTAGACGCAGGCGAATCCAGAACGGCCGTTGCCAGGGCATTCCATGTGTCCCCAAGCACCATCTCCAGACTGTGGGACCGTTACCAGCAACATGGATCAACACGTGACCTCCCTAGATCCGGTCGACCACGGGTCACTACCCCCGGGCAGGACCGCTACATCCGGGTACGCCACCTTCGGGAACGATTGACTACTGCCACCTCCACAGCCACAGCAATACCAGGTTTGCGCAGGATATCCGACCAGACCGTACGGAACCGCCTATGTGAGGTAGGAATTCGTGCCAGACGTCCAGTTCGAGGTGTCATCTTAACACCACAACACCGTCGACTCCGACTGCAGTGGTGCCAGATTCATCGACAATGGCCTCAACTGCGATGGAGACAGGTGTGGTTCAGTGACGAGTCCCGATTTCTGCTCCGACGTCATGATGGAAGATGTCGCGTGTATAGGCGTCGTGGTGAATGTTATGCGGCAAACTGCGTGCAGGAAGTGGACAGATTCGGCGGGGGTAGTGTCATGGTGTGGGCAGCCATCTCACACACTGGCAGAACTGACCTGGTCCACGTGCAGGGCAACCTGAATGCACAGGGCTACATTGACCAGATCCTCCGGCCACACATCGTTCCAGTTATGGCCAACGCCAACGCAGTGTTCCAACATGACAACGCCAGGCCTCACACAGCACGTCTCACAACGGCTTTCCTACAGAACAACATTAATGTCCTTCCTTGGCCATCGATATCACTGGATTTGAACCCAATTGAGCATCTATGGGACGAGTTGGACCGACGCCTCCGACAGCGACAACCACAGCCCCAGACCCTGCCCGAGCTGGCAGCAGCCTTGCAGGCCGAGTGGGCCACCATCCCCCGGGACGTCATCCGTACTCTGGTTGCTTCAATGGGCAGGCGGTGCCAGGCAGTTGTCAACACACGCGGAGGCCACACCCGGTATTGACTCCAGATGACCTTGACCTTGGTGGTGTGTCCTATCACTTACTCACAATGGACTAGAGTGAATTGTGAACAATCCTGCAACATTTGGTAATTATCGGACTCACCATTCAATAATTAAATCAATTCTCCAAATGTTACGACAATGTGGTTTTGCGTTTCTTCTTTTGAAGAGTATATATAGGTGCAACTATATAAACCTGGGCCCCGTTCCATGAAGCGAACTTAGCCCTAAGATTACCTTAGGCGCATAGCTACCCTATGCACTTAAGTTGATCTTAGGGCTAAGATCGCTTCATGGAACGGGGCCCAGGGCTGAATTTCACAAGACACTGTAAGCCTAGTTTTGCACGTAAACGTAAATCTACGATTAAACCACAATTTTTATTACTATTATAGTACAACAAATATAGTTAGAATACACATATTTCATTTTCTTTTGCCTTTACATTACTCTAGCTTCTGTAATGATGTCATTTTCTGCGTGAAATAGATGCCAAACTCGCGTAAACACACAACTACCGGTATAACTGCTAGTCACAGACATAAATTTATGATGTTTAGTGAAGAAGGGCCCAGGATTCACTGACCTATAACTTGTAGTTTTTAACAAACTGATGTAAATGTGAATCTTTCAAGCAAAAGTCGACGCCATCAACTCGGCCACTAGAGTCAGAAAAATAATACCTGTATCTCACTTTTTTACTTTGTAAAGGTGAGACGGAAAAATTTAAATTTAAACAAAATTAAAATCCTACGAATTGACCACGGGTCAAATGGTGAATCACAGTATGACCTATTTCAAAGACTAGTGGTCATTTCATTTCAACTTATTTTTTGAGCTTATATCCAATTACGGTGCAAGCACACTGTCCTGGGCACACACCTCAACTATCTGGGCTGTCTGTCCAGGACAATGGGTTAGTTGTTAGTGAGGGTAAAGAGGGTGTAGTGGTCTTACATCTACTCATCGAGTCGTTAAAACTTGCTCTGGGTGGGAGCTGGTACTGGGCTGTCTGTCCAGGACAATGGGTTGGTTGTTAGTTGTTAGTGAGGGTAAAGTGGGTGTAGTGGTCTTACACCTACTCACTGACTCGTTAAAACTTGCTCTGGGTGGGAGCTGGTACTGGGCTGTCTGTCCAGGACAATGGGTTAGTTGTTAGTGAGGGTAAAGAGGGTGTAGTGGTCTTACACCTACTCATTGAGTTGTTAAAACTTGCTCTGGGTGGGAGCTGGTACTGGGCTGTCTGTCCAGGACAATGGGTTGGTTGTTAGTGGTTAGTGAGGGTAAAGAGGGTGTAGTGGTCTTACACCTACACATTGCTCTGGGTGGGAGCTGGTACTGGGCTGTCTGTCCAAGACAATGGGCTAGTTGTTAGTTGTTAGTGAGGGTAAAGAGGGTGTAGTGGTCTTACACCTACTCATTGAGTCGTTAAAACTTGCTCTGGGTGGGAGCTGGTACTGGGCTGTCTGTCCAGGACAATGGGCTAGTTGTTAGTTGTTAGTGAGGGTAAAGAGGGTGTAGTGGTCTTACACCTACTCATTGAGTCGTTAAAACTTGCTCTGGGTGGGAGCTGGTACTGGGCTGTCTGTCCAGGACAATGGGCTAGTTGTTAGTTGTTAGTGAGGGTAAAGAGGGTGTAGTGGTCTTACACCTACTCATTGAGTCGTTAAAACTTGCTCTGGGTGGGAGCTGGTACTGGGCTGTCTGTCCAGGACAATGGGCTAGTTGTTAGTTGTTAGTGAGGGTAAAGAGGGTGTAGTGGTCTTACACCTACTCATTGAGTCGTTAAAACTTGCTCTGGGTGGGAGCTGGTACTGGGCTGTCTGTCCAGGACAATGGGCTAGTTGTTAGTTGTTAGTGAGGGTAAAGAGGGTGTAGTGGTCTTACACCTACTCATTGAGTCGTTAAAACTTGCTCTGGGTGGGAGCTGGTACTGGGCTGTCTGTCCAGGACAATGGGTTAGTTGTTAGTGAGGGTAAAGAGGATGTAGTGGTCTTACACCTACTCATTGAGTCGTTAAAACTTGCTCTGGGTGGGAGCTGGTACTGGGCTGTCTGTCCAGGACAATGGGTTAGTTGTTAGTTGTTAGTGAGGGTAAAGAGGGTGTAGTGGTCTTACACCTACTCATTGAGTTGTTAACACTTGCTCTGGGTGGGAGCTGGTACTGGGGTGGGAGCTGGTACTGGGCTGTGAACCCTGTACCTAGCAGCCTTATGTCCGATGGCTAAACCATGACACCACCGAGGCCGGCGACTAGTGATCACTGATTCAGCAGTTTTCCAAGTGTTGCAATAACTATGGGCCGAATTTAACCATGCCACCACCGAAGCCGGCGACTAGTGATCACTGATTCAGCAGTTTTCCAAGTGTTGCAATAACTATGGGCCGAATGTAACCATGCCACCACCGAAGCCGGCGACTAGTGATCACTGATTCAGCAGTTTTCCAAGTGTTGCAATAACTATGGGCCGAATGTAACCATGCCACCACCGAAGCCGGCGACTAGTGATCACTGATTCAGCAGTTTTCCAAGTGTTGCAATAACTATGGGCCGAATGTAACCATGCCACCACCGAAGCCGGCGACTAGTGATCACTGATTCAGCAGTTTTCCAAGTGTTGCAATAACTATGGGCCGAATGTAACCATGACACCATAAACAATCATGTTTCTTTCTCCAATTTCAGATGCAGATCAACAAGACTCAAAACTCCAAATACACAATATTGATTTTTGATAATCAATTTCTTGAAACTTGAAATACACAATATTGATTTCTGATAATCAATTTCACAAGCAGCATTTGCTTTCCAATTCCATCTTAAGCATAGTACAACAACATGTATTCAGATTAAGAAATTAGTGTCAGCTACGTTGACATTGGGATGAACAATATTAAATTAGAAATGTATATATGCTTAAAAAAGCAGCAATTAGTTTAAATGTATAAAAATGAGAGTAACGTTTATAACATACACATGGTCTACAACTGCATTTCAATTTCAAGCTTTCACTTCCACAAGAGGAATTTTGAGCTTTGCATCGAAAGAGAACCACATATAAAGGGCATCCAATGCAGATCAGGATAAATGCTTTCACTGTTGCCCTTGGTTACCAACTATAATTACATGTTTGAGGGTATCCAATGCAGATCAGGGTAAATGCTTTCACTGTTGCCCTTGGTTACCAACTATAATGACATATTTGAGGGTATCCAATGCAGATCAGGATAAATGCTTTCACTGTTGCCCTTGGTTACCAACTATAATTACATGTTTGAGGGTATCCAATGCAGATCAGGATAAATGCTTTCACTGTTGCCCTTGGTTACCAACTATAATTACATGTTTGAGGGTATCCAATGCAGATCAGGATAAATGCTTTCACTGTTGCCCTTGGTTACCAACTATAATTACATGTTTGAGGGTATCCAATGCAGATCAGGATAAATGCTTTCACTGTTGCCCTTGGTTACCAACTATAATTACATGTTTGAGGGTATCCAATGCAGATCAGGATAAATGCTTTCACTGTTGCCCTTGGTTACCATCTATACCTTCATGTATGAGGGTATACAATGCAGATCAGAAGAAATGCTTTCACTGTTGCCCTTGGTTACCATATATACTTACATAAACGAGGGCATCCAATGCAGATTAGGAGAAATCCTCTCACTGTTGCCCTTGGTTACCATCTATACTTACATATATAAAGGTAAGCCTATCCAATGCAGATCATCCTGTCCTGGACGGAGGAACTGGCTGAGGCCGGAACCTGCGCACATGACAGGCATGCGCTAAAACAGCTTGTTTTGAATGTGCACGTTAAGCCCTATGATCTGACCTAATGCTGAGCAGGAGAAATGCTCTCACTGTTGCCCTTGGTTACTTTCTATAATTACATGTTTGATGGTATTCAATGCAGAGCAGAAGAAATGCTCTCATTTGGAACTAGCTCCGAGTGAGCGGAAATTAAATTTCGCGAAATTATCTATTACACTTCCAAAATTGCAGAAACCCAGTTACTTTTCAACATAATATCAACTGATAATGACATGAATATTGTCCCAGCAAATTAAAATAAAATTTGCCAACTGTTTTTAAAATTTGCAATTGGTCAATTTGGCCACTATAAAGGGCCAACCCTTCGACTGTTGCCCTTGGTTACCTCTTCGTTCAACTGCTCCCAGTCAGCTATAGGATTAATCTGCCGGAACTTCACTGGAGGGAGGCTCACTTTCTTCACTGAAGTGGGGCTCACTTCCTTCGCTGAAGGGGGGCTCACTTCCATCTGGGACATTTTCCACAAACCTATAAAATGCCTCGGATTATCCTGCAATCACAAAGAGAGAACTACTTAAGCTTAGGACTTTATTCTGGCTGGTAGGTACTGGGTTCACATTACACCTGAGGCAATGAGGAAGTTTTCATGTCAGTACCGGCTCCAACCCAGAGTGAGTGCACTGCTAGGCTCAATGGGTAGGTGTAAGGCCACATACACCGAGTTTCACCCACTTCACGGGTGCGATTATGGGTGTGTCTCCCGAGTGTATGACCCCACATGGGGGATGATTACCCGGCATGCACTGCAGGTTCCGTGTACCCCGGGCTCAGGTGATACCGAGATAGCTCAACTGACAGCAAGCGTGGAGCACGGACCTGTCAAGTAGTCCCATACCGAAATGGAAATACTGCGGCTTCACCATTCATCTCATCATCAACCATGTTTGTAATGTCCAAAATACAAAAAAATTCTTTAGTCTCTGTCTTAAATGTCTGTGGCGTTTTAAAAAAAAAGCAAAAAAAAAAAAGCTTAGGACTTTAGATTGCGCCGACATTGAGGCAGTAAAGGCTGTGCCCCAAATAAGTATATGACCAAAATAAGTACATGACCAAAATATGTACATGACCAAAAAATAAGTACATAACCAAAAAATAAGTACATGACCAAAATAAGTATATGATCAAAATAAGCAAGCCTAAAATAAACAAGCCCAAAATAAGCAAGCCCAAATTAAGTACATACAGACCAACCTGAAAATAAGTATGCATGATCCCATGAATGTTAAAATAAGTACATGCCATGAATGTTAAAAATTAAGTACATGAAAATCCCATGAATGTTAAAATAAGTGAAATAACTTAAAACATATCTGAAAATCCCATGAATGTTAAAAAATAAGTGAAATTATGACCAGTGAATAATAATTTGAAATAAGCAATTTCTGAAAATCCCATGAATGTTAAGCTGTAATTAGAGTGAAATAACTTGAAATGCATTTCTGAAAATCCCATGAATGTTAAGCTGAAAATCCCATGAATGTTAAGCTGTAATTAGAGTGAAATAACTTGAAATGCATTTCTGAAAATCCCATGAATGTTAAGCTGTAATTAGAGTGAAATAACTTAAAATGCATATCTGAAAATCCCATGAATGTTAAGCTGTAATTAGAGTGAAATAACTTGAAATGCATTTCTGAAAATCCCATGAATGTTAAGCTGTAATTAGAGTGAAATAACTTGAAATGCATTTCTGAAAATCCCATGAATGTTAAGCTGTAATTAGAGTGAAATAACTTGAAATGCATTTCTGAAAATCCCATGAATGTTAAGCTGTAATTAGAGTGAAATAACTTGAAATGCATTTCTGAAAATCCCATGAATGTTAAGCTGTAATTAGAGTGAAATAACTTGAAATGCATTTCTGAAAATCCCATGAATGTTAAGCTGTAATTAGAGTGAAATAACTTGAAATGCATTTCTGAAAATGTACATTTCTTTACCATTACTGCACTAAAAAAAAAAGAAAAAAGATTTTATTTAATGATGCACTCAACACATTTTATTTATTGTTATATGGCATCAGACATATGGTTAAGGACCATACAGATATTGAGAGAGGAAACCCGCTGTCACCACTTCATGGGCTACTCTTTTCAATTAGCAGTAAGGAATCTTTTATATGCACCATCCCATAAACAGGGTAGTACATACCATGGCCTTTTTGATATGCCAGTCATGGTGCACTGGCTGGAACGAGAAATAGCCCAATGGTCCCATTAACAGAATATTAAAAGCTGTGGTATGTGCTATCCCATCTGTGGAATGGTGCATATAAAATATCCCTTGCTACTAATGGGGAAAAATGTAGCAGGTTTCCTTTCTAAGACTATGCTCCTGCGCACATACCACAGCTTTTGATATTCCAGTTGGAACGAGAAATAGCCCAGTGACGGGGATCGATTCTGAAACTCGTAGATAGGACAAGAGAATATATCACCCCTGTGCGGTATAGATAAGACAGTTCCAACATGCAGGAGTAGCCCAGTGGTAGATGGGACAAGAGAATATATCACCCCTGTGCGGTATAGATAAGACAGTTCCAACATGCAGGAGTAGCCCAGTGGTAGATGGGACAAGAGAATATATCACCCCTGTGCGGTATAGATAAGACAGTTCCAACATGCAGGAGTAGCCCAGTGGTAGATGGGACAAGAGAATATATCACCACTGTGCGGTATAGATAAGACAGTTCCAACATGCAGGAGTAGCCCAGTGGTAGATGGGACAAGAGAATATATCACCCCTGTGCGGTATAGATAAGACAGTTCCAACATGCAGGAGTAGCCCAGTGGTAGATGGGACAAGAGAATATATCACCCCTGTGCGGTATAGATAAGACAGTTCCAACATGCAGGAGTAGCCCAGTGGTAGATGGGACAAGAGAATATATCACCACTGTGCGGTATAGATAAGACAGTTCCAACATGCAGGAGTAGCCCAGTGGTAGATGGGACAAGAGAATATATCACCCCTGTGCGGTATAGATAAGACAGTTCCAACATGCAGGAGTAGCCCAGTGGTAGATGGGACAAGAGAATATATCACCCCTGTGCGGTATAGATAAGACAGTTCCAACATGCAGGAGTAGCCCAGTGGTAGATGGGACAAGAGAATATATCACCCCTGTGCGGTATAGATAAGACAGTTCCAACATGCAGGAGTAGCCCAGTGGTAGATGGGACAAGAGAATATATCACCACTGTGCGGTATAGATAAGACAGTTCCAACATGCAGGAGTAGCCCAGTGGTAGATGGGACAAGAGAATATATCACCCCTGTGCGGTATAGATAAGACAGTTCCAACATGCAGGAGTAGCCCAGTGGTAAAGCGTTTGCTCGATGTGCGGTCGGTCTGGGATCGATCCCCGTTGGTGTGCCCATTGGGCTATTTCTCGATCCAGCCAGTGCACCACAACTGGTATATCAAAAGCTGTGATATATGCTGTGGTAATGGCTGTGGTATGTGTTATCCTGTCTGTGGGATAGTGCATATAAAAAATCCCTTGCTGCTAATCGAAAAGAGTAGCTCATGAAGTGGCGACAGCGGGTTTCCTCTCTCAATATCTGTATGGTCCTTAACCATATGTTTGATACCATATAACCATAAATAAAATATGTTGAGTGCGTTGTTAAATAAAACATTTCCTTCAACAAGCAATAGTCCAATGGGTCCACTGACGGGGATCGATCCTAGACCAAGCATGCTTCAAGTGAACGCTTTGCCACTGGGCTAAGTCCGGACCCCAGTTATAGTATAATTATGCCTATACCGATACATGCACAGACATGCGTATACACACAGACATGCGTATACACACAGACATGCGTATACACACAGACATGCATGTACACAAACAAACCAACGTCACACTGGTACAACAACTTACCGAGTTAACATCTGGTGGGAAACCAGTTTTCTCTTTCCAAGTTATCTGAAAAAAATCAACTGAAGACTAAATAATGATATCAATAAAAATGGTACAGGCATCATGGCATACATATAAAAGTACATGTATATGACAAGCCAATTAAATCACTACATTTTTTACTTCAATGACGTGTTACAGACATAACTGCCATTCGAACATAATTATGAATCCAGTACATACACAAGATATAAAATTATATGAATTAATAACATGTTTATAATATACGTACATTCAGTGCATAAAATTTGGCATGCACGATTTTGTTGTCCGTTTGTCGGTTATGCAAAACCAATATCAACATAAACGATGGATTGTTTGTGCAAAAGATATAATCGCTCGTCAGAAAATCCGAACAAACGTGTATTAGCTGATAACATCAATGTTTTGGAAAACTGCGTGTAGTGGGAAATCCCTGAACTAGATGTACGCCATATGTACTTGATGTTAATATCATCAATGTTTTGGAAAACTGCGTGTAGTTGGAAATCCCTGAACTAGATGTAAGCCATATGTACTTGATGTTAATATCATCAATGTTTTGGAAAACTGCGTGTAGTTGGAAATCCCTGAACTAGATGTACGTCATATGTACTTGATGTTAATATCATCAATGTTTTGGAAAACTGCGTGTAGTTGGAAATCCCTGAACTAGATGTACGCCATATGTACTTGATGTTAATATCATCAATGTTTTGGAAAACTGCGTGTAGTTGGAAATCCCTGAACTAGATGTACGTCATATGTACTTGATGTTAATATCATCAATGTTTTAGAAAACTGCGTCCAGTTGGAGATCCTTGACCTAGATGTATGTCATATGTACTTGATGTTAATATCATTGATGTTTTGGAAAACTGCGTCCAGTTGGATATCCTTGACCTAGATGTACGCCATATGTACTTGATGTTAATATCATCAATGTTTTGAAAAACTGCGTGTAGTTGGAAATCCCTGAACTAGATGTACGCCATATGTACTTGATGTTAATATCATCAATGTTTTGGAAAACTGCGTGTAGTTGGAAATCCCTGAACTAGATGTACGTCATATGTACTTGATGTTAATATCATCAATGTTTTAGAAAACTGCGTCCAGTTGGAGATCCTTGACCTAGATGTATGTCATATGTACTTGATGTTAATATCATTGATGTTTTGGAAAACTGCGTCCAGTTGGATATCCTTGACCTAGATGTACGTCATATGTACTTGATGTTAATATCATTGATGTTTTGGAAAACTGCGTGTAGTGGGAAATCCCTGACCTAGATGTACCTCATATGTACTTGATGGCAATGTTCTAATCAGCTTGTTCTCCATCGTTATGAATAGCATTTACAAATTTTTAATTTTCAACAAATTGAAACTGACGTTAATAAATTTTTGTTAAATTGTATCAATGTTTTAAAATTTTTGAGAGATATTATCTACAGATCAATATTATACTAGTTTAAGCCTAAATGGTAATTGTTTAAATATTTAAAAACAAAAACATTATTCCTCAAAAGAGGTCAAAAAAGATTTTGATATGGGTTGATTTCCATGGGTCAGTTGGTTAGAACAAAGAAACCTAAATTTTATTTTCGCTTGCCAGCTTTCCAGTTGGTCCTAGCACACAAAAAGTATATTTTCGTATTTATGATAGGAAATTTGATGAAGAAAAGCTAAGAAAATCACTCATCTTAGATTACTGTTTCGTTATCGTTGCCCATTAACCTTTTCATTTGTATATCAACTATGGAAGAAACTTGTTTGTGTAAACACTAAAACTACACAAACAACATATTGGTTGTCTGAAAAATTCACAATATCCATGTCATAAACCCATTTGATATTTACCATTATAAACTCAGTTAATAATGTTTTGCTGTCAATGGGTTATTTGTCAACATGTAGCCAACAAAACGTGTTTACCTGAATGTTTTTATGAGATTTAGTTAAAAGTGTGTGACGTCATATTACCAATGAGACGACTTCAGAACTTTGATTTACTAAATATCAAATTAAAATGTTATTTTATAAGTGTTATAGGATAAATAGATTTTGCTATTTTGTTTTTTAGTATGTAAAATATCCACCTTGTATAGGTAACATACACTTGGTTGATATTATATTAAAAAACACTTGTGACAAATTCTCTATGTATTTTGAATAACAAATACTGGTGAGAGACTTTACTGATAGCCTCTGGATAAATAAATATTTGTTACAGAGGTTAGCATGGGTCCCTGGTGATTTGAGGTACTTAATAATTGTATTAGTAAATTTTAACCACAACTGGTATATCAAAAGCTGTGATATATGCTGTGGCAATGGCTGTGGTATGTGTTATCCTGTCTGTGGGATAGTGCATATCAAAAATCCCTTGCTGCTAATCGAAGAGAGTAGCTCATGAAGTGGCGACAGTGGGTTTTCTCTCTCAATATTTGTATGGTCCTTAACCATATGTTTGATGCCATATAACCATAAATAAAATATGTTGAGTGCGTTGTTAAATAAAACATTTCCTTCAACAAGCAATAGCCCAATGGGTCCACTGACGGGGATCGATCCTAGACCAAGCATGCTTCAAGTGAACGCTTTGCCACTGGGCTAGGTCCGGACCCCAGTTATAGTATAATTATGCCTATACCGATACATGCACAGACATGCGTGTACGCACAGACATGCGTATACGCACAGACATGCGTGTACGCACAGACACACAGACATGCGTGTACACACAGACATGCGTGTACACACACACACCAACGTCACACTGGCACAATAACTTACTGAGTTAACACCTGATGGGACACCATTTTTCCAAGTTACCTGAAAAAATTCAACTGAAGACTAAATAATGATATCAATCAAAATGGTACGGGCATCATGGCATACATATAAAAGTACATGCATATGACAAACCAATTAAATTACCTAGATGTACGTCGTATGTACTTAATGGTAATATTATTGATGTTTTGGAAAACTGTCCAGTTGGAGATCCTTGACCTAGATGTATGTCATATGTACTTGATGTTAATATCATTGATGTTTTGGAAAACTGTCCAGTTGGAGATCCTTGACCTAGATGTATGTCATATGTACTTGATGTTAATATTATTGATGTTTTGGAAAACTGCGTCCAGTTGGAGATCCTTGACCTAGATGTATGTCATATGTACTTGATGTTAATATTATTGATGTTTTGGAAAACTGTCCAGTTGGAGATCCTTGACCTAGATGTATGTCATATGTACTTGATGTTAATATCATTGATGTTTTGGAAAACTGTCCAGTTGGAGATCCTTGACCTAGATGTATGTCATATGTACTTGATGTTAATATTATTGATGTTTTGGAAAACTGCGTCCAGTTGGAGATCCTTGACCTAGATGTACGTCATATGTACTTAATGGTAATATCATTGATGTTTTGGAAAACTGCGTGTAGTTGGAGATCCTTGACCTAGATGTACGTCATATGTACTTAATGGTAATATCATTGATGTTTTGGAAAACTGCGTCCAGTTGGAGATCCTTGACCTAGATGTACGTCATATGTACTTGATGTTAATATCATCAATGTTTTGGAAAACTGCGTCCAGTTGGAGATCCTTGACCTAGATGTACGTCATATGTACTTAATGGTAATATCATTGATGTTTTGGAAAACTGCGTGTAGTTGGAGATCCTTGACCTAGATGTACGTCATATGTACTTAATGGTAATATCATTGATGTTTTGGAAAACTGCGTGTAGTTGGAGATCCTTGACCTAGATGTACGTCATATGTACTTAATGGTAATATCATTGATGTTTTGGAAAACTGCGTCCAGTTGGAGATCCTTGACCTAGATGTACGTCATATGTACTTAATGGTAATATCATTGATGTTTTGGAAAACTGTGTGTAGTTGGAAATCCTTGACCTAGATGTACCTCATATGTACTTGATGGCAATGTTCTAATCAGCTTGTTCTCCCATAGTTATGAATAGCATTTTACAAATTTCTAATTTTCAACAAATTGAAACTAACGTTAGTAAATTTTGGTTAAATTGTATCAAGGTTTTAAAATGTTTGAAAGATATTATCTACAGATCAATATTATACTAGTTTAAGCCTAAACTGAAATTGTTTAATATTTAGAAACAAAATCATTATTCCTCAAAAAAGATTTTGATATGGGTGGAATTCCGTGGGTCGGTTGGGTTAGAACAAACAAAACTAATTTTATTTTCGCCTGTTTGCTTTCCAGTTGGTCCTAGCACACAAAAAGTATATTTTCGTATTTATGATAGGAATTTGATGAAGAAAATATCCATGTCATAAACCCATTTGATATTTACCATTATAAACTCAGTTAATAATGTTTTGCTGTCAATGGGTTATTTGTCGACATGTAGCCAACAAAACGTGTATACCTGAATGTTTTTATGAGATTTAGTTAAAAGTGTGTCACGTCATATTACCAATGAGACGACTTCAGAACTTTGATTTACTAAATATCAAATTAAAATGTTATTTTATAAGTGTTATAGGATAAATAGATTTTGCTATTTTGTTTTTTAGTATGTAAAATATCCACCTTGTATAGGTAACATACACTTGGTTGATATTATATTAAAAAACACTTGTGACTAATTCTCTATGTATTTTGAATAACAAATACTGGTGAGAGACTTTACTGATAGCCTCTGGATAAATAAATATTTGTTACAGAGGTTAGCATGGGTCCCTGGTGATTTGAGGTACTTAATAATTGTATTAGTATATTTTAAAACTGCTTGGTAATTTTATTATAATTATTAATTGCCGAAACTTTTTACATTTTTTACTTGTATCAACAATGCAGAAAAATCTACATATTTGATGCAATCAAAAGTACATGCATGCTTATAATCGGACTATCCCCGCTCACTGAATGAAAAAAACGACGTAACTCTATTGAGCCATGTTATTTACTATTTTCAAGTATAAAAGAGCAAAATGTCATAAAAACATAAAATATAAAGTATATACCTGTAATCTGCATGGTTGAATTTATGTCTTGAAGCAATCAATAAAAAAGGAACTGTTTTAATCATTATTTTTATTGATTTAGTGATTGCTGCATGGTGTTTAAAATATTACTTGCAACATAAGGTGGAACCAACTTTTTCTTCTTTTTTTTTGGTTACTTATTTTCATTTTTTATCTGTCAAATGGATCCTTCAAGATAGTTCAATCCTGCACCGCAAACACCTCAAGCGAGCACTCAACCCACTGAGCTAAATCCCCCCCCCCCCCCCCACACACAGTAAAATATTTCAAAATTCTTAAGTTGGAGCCATGCATTATACAATAGTGACTTTGTTTACTGTCAGTATGGGTATAAGAATTTTTAGTGTGCTTTCATTAAACAATGTTCAAGCACACCTGTTATGGGCACACCCACGGACTTGGCCTACAACAGCAAATGGCTCAAATGTAAAGCTAGTGTACAATTTTAAACACTGGGATTACATGTAGCATACTAAAACACTACAGTTTTTACTTGAGTAATGTTACAGACATAACTGACATCCATTCAAACATAATTTTACCAATATAAACACAAATAAACACATTCTTTGAATTTGGGGGCGGGACGTAGCCCAGTGGTAAAGCGCTCGCTTGATGTGCGGTCGATTTGGGATCGATCTCCATTGGGCAATTTCTCGCTCCTGCCAGTGCACCACGACTGGTACATCAAAGGCTGTGGTATGTGCTATCATGTCTATGGGATGGTGCATATAAAAGATCCCTTGCCGCTAATCAAAAAGAGTAGCCCATGAAGTGGCGACAGCAGGTTTCCTCTCTCAATAGCTGTGTGGTAAGTAGCCATATGTCTGACACTGTATAACCCTAAATAAAACATTTCCTTCCTATTTTCTTTGAATTTCTAACATGTATGCAATACATATATTTTGCAGTTAAATAAGGCAAAAAAATTATCGGCTATTTATTAAGCATTATTCAACATTTACTAACATTTGCTTCACCTCACGCGCCCCTTTGCAGGGTTACTAACATTTGCTTCACCTCACGCGCCCCTTTGCAGGGTTACTAACATTTGCTTCACCTCACGCGCCCCTTTGCAGGGTTAGTAACATTTGCTCCGCCTCACGCGCCCATTTGCAGGGTTAGTAACATTTGCTCCGCCTCACGCGCCCCTTTGCAGGGTTAGTAACATTTGCTTCACCTCACGCGCCCCTTTGCAGGGTTACTAACATTTGCTTTACCTCACGCGCCCCTTTGCAGGGTTACTAACATTTGCTTCACCTCACGCGCCCCTTTGCAGGGTTACTAACATTTGCTTCACCTCACGCGCCCCTTTGCAGGGTTACTAACATTTGCTTTACCTCACGCACCCCCTCACGCGCCCCTTTACAGGGTTACTAACATTTGCTTCACCTCACGCGCCCCTTTGCAGGGTTACTAACATTTGCTTCACCTCACGCGCCCCTTTGCAGGGTTACTAACATTTGCTTCACCTCACGCGCCCCTTTGCAGGGTTACTAACATTTGCTTCACCTCACGCGCCCCTTTGCAGGGTTACTAACATTTGCTTCACCTCACGCGCCCCTTTGCAGGGTTACTAACATTTGCTTCACCTCACGCGCCCCTTTACAGGGTTAGTAACATTTGCTTCACCTCACGCGCCCCTTTGCAGGGTTACTAACATTTGCTTCACCTCACGCGCCCCTTTGCAGGGTTACTAACATTTGCTTTACCTCACGTGCCCCCTCACGCGCCCCTTTACAGGGTTACTAACATTTGCTTTCCTCACGCGCCCCTTTGCAGGGTTACTAACATTTGCTTCGCCTCACGCGCCCCTTTGCAGGGTTACTAACATTTGCTTTGCCTCACGCGCCCCTTTGCAGGGTTAGTAACATTTGCTTCGCCTCACGCGCCCCTTTGCAGGGTTAGTAACATTTGCTCCGCCTCACGCGCCCCTTTGCAGGGTTAGTAACATTTGCTCCGCCTCACGCGCCCCTTTGCAGGGTTACTAACATTTGCTTTACCTCACGTGCCCCCTCACGCGCCCCTTTACAGGGTTACTAACATTTGCTTTCCTCACGCGCCCCTTTGCAGGGTTACTAACATTTGCTTCGCCTCACGCGCCCCTTTGCAGGGTTACTAACATTTGCTTTGCCTCACGCGCCCCTTTGCAGGGTTAGTAACATTTGCTTCGCCTCACGCGCCCCTTTGCAGGGTTAGTAACATTTGCTCCGCCTCACGCGCCCCTTTGCAGGGTTAGTAACATTTGCTCCGCCTCACGCGCCCCTTTGCAGGGTTACTAACATTTGCTTCACCTCACGCGCCCCTTTGCAGGGTTACTAACATTTGCTTCACCTCACGCGCCCCTTTGCAGGGTTACTAACATTTGCTTCACCTCACGCAGGGTTACTAACACCTCACGTGCCCCCTCACGCGCCCCTTTACAGGGTTACTAACATTTGCTTTACCTCACGCGCCCCTTTACAGGGTTACTAACATTTGCTTCACCTCACGCGCCCCTTTGCAGGGTTACTAACATTTGCTTCACCTCACGCGCCCCTTTGCAGGGTTAGTAACATTTGCTTCACCTCACGCGCCCCTTTGCAGGGTTACTAACATTTGCTTCACCTCACGCGCCCCTTTGCAGGGTTACTAACATTTGCTTTACCTCACGCGCCCCCTCACAGGGTTACTAACATTTGCTTCACCTCACGCGCCCCTTTGCAGGGTTACTAACATTTGCTTCACCTCACGCGCCCCTTTGCAGGGTTAGTAACATTTGCTTCACCTCACGCGCCCCTTTGCAGGGTTACTAACATTTGCTTCACCTCACGCGCCCCTTTGCAGGGTTAGTAACATTTGCTCCGCCTCACGCGCCCCTTTGCAGGGTTAGTAACATTTGCTCCGCCTCACGCGCCCCTTTGCAGGGTTACTAACATTTGCTTCACCTCACGCGCCCCTTTGCAGGGTTACTAACATTTGCTTCACCTCACGCGCCCCTTTGCAGGATTACTAACATTTGCTTCGCCTCACACGCCCCTTTGCAGGGTTACTAACATTTGCTTCACCTCACGCGCCCCTTTGCAGGGTTACTAACATTTGCTTCACCTCACGCGCCCCTTTGCAGGGTTACTAACATTTGCTTCACCTCACGCAGGGTTACTAACACCTCACGTGCCCCCTCACGCGCCCCTTTACAGGGTTACTAACATTTGCTTTACCTCACGCGCCCCTTTACAGGGTTACTAACATTTGCTTTACCTCACGCGCCCCTTTGCAGGGTTACTAACATTTGCTTCACCTCACGCGCCCCTTTGCAGGGTTACTAACATTTGCTTCACCTCACGCGCCCCTTTGCAGGGTTACTAACATTTGCTTCACCTCACGCGCCCCTTTGCAGGGTTACTAACATTTGCTTCACCTCACGCGCCCCTTTGCAGGGTTACTAACATTTGCTTCACCTCAGGCGCCCCTTTGCAGGGTTAGTAACATTTGCTTCACCTCACGCGCCCCTTTGCAGGGTTACTAACATTTGCTTCACCTCACGCGCCCCTTTGCAGGGTTACTAACATTTGCTTTACCTCACGCGCCCCCTCACAGGGTTACTAACATTTGCTTCACCTCACGCGCCCCTTTGCAGGGTTACTAACATTTGCTTCACCTCACGCGCCCCTTTGCAGGGTTAGTAACATTTGCTTCACCTCACGCGCCCCTTTGCAGGGTTACTAACATTTGCTTCACCTCACGCGCCCCTTTGCAGGGTTACTAACATTTGCTTCACCTCACGCGCCCCTTTGCAGGGTTACTAACATTTGCTTCACCTCACGCGCCCCTTTGCAGGGTTACTAACATTTGCTTTACCTCACGCGCCCCTTTGCAGGGTTACTAACATTTGCTTTACCTCACGCGCCCCTTTGCAGGGTTACTAACATTTGCTTTACCTCACGCGCCCCTTTGCAGGGTTACTAACATTTGCTTCACCTCACGCGCCCCTTTGCAGGGTTAGTAACATTTGCTTCACCTCACGCGCCCCTTTGCAGGGTTACTAACATTTGCTTCACCTCACGCGCCCCTTTGCAGGGTTACTAACATTTGCTTCACCTCACGCGCCCCTTTGCAGGGTTACTAACATTTGCTTCACCTCACGCGCCCCTTTGCAGGGTTACTAACATTTGCTTCACCTCACGCGCCCCTTTGCAGGGTTAGTAACATTTGCTTCACCTCAAGCGCCCCTTCGCCCCTTTGCAGGGTTAGTAACATTTGCTTCACCTCACGCGCCCCTTTGCAGGGTTACTAACATTTGCTTCACCTCACGCGCCCCTTTGCAGGGTTACTAACATTTGCTTCACCTCACGCGCCCCTTTGCAGGGTTACTAACATTTGCTTCACCTCACGCGCCCCTTTGCAGGGTTACTAACATTTGCTTCACCTCACGCGCCCCTTTGCAGGGTTACTAACATTTGCTTCACCTCACGCGCCCCTTTGCAGGGTTACTAACATTTGCTTTACCTCACGCGCCCCTTTGCAGGGTTACTAACATTTGCTTCACCTCACGCGCCCCTTTGCAGGGTTACTAACATTTGCTTTACCTCACGCGCCCCTTTGCAGGGTTACTAACATTTGCTTTACCTCACGCGCCCCTTTGCAGGGTTACTAACATTTGCTTTACCTCACGCGCCCCTTTGCAGGGTTACTAACATTTGCTTTACCTCACGCGCCCCTTTGCAGGGTTACTAACATTTGCTTCACCTCACGCGCCCCTTTGCAGGGTTACTAACATTTGCTTTACCTCACGCGCCCCTTTGCAGGGTTACTAACATTTGCTTTACCTCACGCGCCCCTTTGCAGGGTTACTAACATTTGCTTTACCTCACGCGCCCCTTTGCAGGGTTACTAACATTTGCTTTACCTCACGCGCCCCTTTGCAGGGTTACTAACATTTGCTTCACCTCACGCGCCCCTTTGCAGGGTTACTAACATTTGCTTCACCTCACGCGCCCCTTTGCAGGGTTACTAACATTTGCTTTACCTCACGCGCCCCTTTGCAGGGTTACTAACATTTGCTTCACCTCACGCGCCCCTTTGCAGGGTTACTAACATTTGCTTCACCTCACGCGCCCCTTTGCAGGGTTACTAACATTTGCTTCACCTCACGCGCCCCTTTGCAGGGTTAGTAACATTTGCTTCACCTCACGCGCCCCTTTGCAGGGTTACTAACATTTGCTTCGCCTCACGCGCCCCTTTGCAGGGCTACTAACATTTGCTTCACCTCACGCGCCCCTTTGCAGGGTTACTAACATTTGCTTCACCTCACGCGCCCCTTTGCAGGGTTACTAACATTTGCTTCACCTCACGCAGGGTTACTAACATTTGCTTTACCTCACGCGCCCCCTCACGCGCCCCTTTACAGGGTGTTAAAATGCACAGGGTTACTGAAGGAGGACATGTACAGTTTTTGGGTTGAACTGAAATTTGGAATTCTAGAAAATCGGAAGACATTTTTGTCTGTGTTGGAGGAAAAAAACTGTTAAAAAACCCCTAATATTTGCTTTTGTAGTGTTAAGTTCTTACCATAGACGTAGTAGTCATTTTGTCTTCTGTTCTGCTCACAAACCTGCACTGTGAAGAACTAAAATCTGTCACAGAGTCACCGTCTGTTTGTCTTGCTGTATCACAGTATGTCAATGAATCGGTGCTCCCCGCACTGAAATCACAACAAACAGAAACAATCACAGAAGTATTCACTGATTTAATCATTCTTTTCATTTGCGACAATTGTAAACAATGTCATTAATGTGGGTTGAATGTCATTATATTTGGTAGCAGTAGACTCTAACTAGCAGAACGACCGTGGCGTGACATCTGAAACATACACAGTGACGTAACAAAACGAAATGATATCTCCAAGGAGAATATCGCAGGAGATATCACAAATTATAATGCCAGTGATATCTCCTAGAAAAGCCTTTAATGGATGATAATTACATATTATTTCACTCTCAATCATATTGATATACCTACCAATGTTTGACAACAGCCGTTGCATTTTCATACTGGGGTGTCATTAAACATCTATTCATCTGGCCAGTGAGAGACACGTCACTATAATAGCTGCTGTACACCTAGCCACTAATAATACAGTTCTGGTATCCTGTTCTGGGGCACAGACTGTTACTCCAGCTATCTGACCAGCACAGTGACAGAGACGTCACTATAGCTGCTGTACACCTAGCCACTAATAATACAGTTCTGGTATCCTGTTCTGGGGCACAGACTGTTACTCCGGCTGTCAGACCAGCACAGTGAGAGAGACGTCACTATAGCTGCTGTACACCTAGCCACTAATAATACAGTTCCGGTATCCTGTTCTGGGGCACAGACTGTTACTCCAGCTATCTGACCAGCACAGTGAGAGAGACGTCACTATAGCTGCTGTACACCTAGCCACTAATAATACAGTTCTGGTATCCTGTTCTGGGGCACAGACTGTTACTCCGGCTATCTGACCAGTACAGTGACAGAGACGTCACTATAGCTGCTGTACACCTAGCCACCAATAATACAGTTCTGGTATCCTGTTCTGGGGCACAGACTGTTACTCCGGCTATCTGACCAGTACAGTGACAGAGACGTCACTATAGCTGCTGTACACCTAGCCACTAATAATACAGTTCCGGTATCCTGTTCTGGGGCACAGACTGTTACTCCGGCTATCTGACCAGTACAGTGACAGAGACGTCACTATAGCTGCTGTACACCTAGCCACCAATAATACAGTTCTGGTATCCTGTTCTGGGGCACAGACTGTGTTACTCCGGCTGTCAGACCAGTACAGTGACAGAGACGTCACTATAGCTGCTGTACACCTAGCCACTAATAATACAGTTCTGGTATCCTGTTCTGGGGCACAGACTGTTACTCCGGCTATCTGACCAGCACAGTGAGAGAGACGTCACTATAGCTGCTGTACACCTAGCCACTAATAATACAGTTCTGGTATCCTGTGCTGGGGCACAGACTGACTACTCTGGCTGTCTGACCAGGACAGCGAGTCAATGGTTAGTCAGAAGTGGCTAATAATAGAACAATCAGAATAGTGGCATTACACCAACCCAAGGGGGTTGATGTGCAGTCGGTTTGGGGTCGATCCCCATCAGTGGGCTCATTGGGCTATTTCTCGTCACAGCCAGTGCACCACAACTGGTATATCAAAGGCTGAGGTATGTACTATCCTGTCTGTGGGATGGTGCATATAAAAGATCCCTTGCAGCGGGTTTCCTCTCTATGACTGTAAAAAATTACCATATGTTTGACATCCGAAGATTAATAAAATCAGTGTGCTCTAGTGGTGTTGTTAAACAAAACAAAAGTGGTTTTTTTACACCTACCCACTAAAAATGTGCTTCAAGCTCCAAGCCATTTTTGCTGTGTCCAGAACAGTGAATAAATATTTAATAGTTGAAAGTGGCTAACGATAGAGAAGTCCGTACAGTGGTATTATACCTACCAACAGAACTGTTAAATTTCACTCTGGGTCATAGGATCATACCCAATCGGCAGATCCAGTTACCCCCCTCCCCCCATCCCAAAGAGTACCCCATGACGTCAAAGTCTAAAGATGTTGTTAGAGACTTGGGTGTAGATTTTAACACTTCTATAAGGATGGAGCCTGGATTAAATATCCATGGACACCAAAAATATGGAACCACATGGAAGCATGGCTTCTTAAAAATCAACCAAATCACAATTATAATCCATTCCAACATTCTTAAGAATGAAATCAGCTTGGGCACTGGGTCGTATAAGCATGGGTTATGTATCATTGTATTTGTGTTATATCCATATGGCCAAGATGTGGGACCTTCATGGGAGTGGGGTGTGGGGGTGGGGGTGGGTGGGGTGAGCAGATCAACTGGACCTAAAACCAGATGATTCCAATGGTTGGTAAACTCGCCCCAGTCTGTGCAGTCAACTTGCCCCAGTCAACTTGCCCCAGTACTTGATCATGTCGCCCCAGCCTCTAATATTTTTGTCATGCCCTAAAATAATTACTAATTTGCCCCAGTGCTTGGAAAACTCGCTTGGCCCAATCTCCCCAATCCCTTTTACTGTATTCAAATATAATTAACACCTATGGACCTTACTGATGATATTTTAAAGTTAGTTCAGTGTCAGGATTTTTTAATTTTATAACTTACTGTTAACAAAATAAATATGCATCATGCAAGGTCATCAATGACAGGTAAAGGTCAATTCATACTTTGATTGCCGACCTCATGCACAACTGAAATTTAATTCTTTATTTAGTAAACGAACATGTACTAAAATTTAATAAGAACTGTGTTAAAACCGCACTAAACTGACTAAAAAATTAAGATTAGGTTTGAACAGAAGCAGGACTGGGCGAGTCAACTACTCGCCAACAAGAGTTGGCGGTGAGGTATGAATCTAGCTTTAGAATGACAGATATAATCAAGATAAAGTTATCCAGAACTCAAATCATTTATGTTTGATATACAAAAATTCATACACTAAGTGATGGCAGAACATGTCCTTTTTTAATGATCTCAAATTTCGGGGGCAGAACTTTAGCCCAGTGGTAAAGCGCTCGTTTGATGCGTGGTTGGTCTGGGTTCAATCCCCATCGGTGGGTCATTGGGATATTTCTTGTTCCAGCCAGTGCACCATGATTGGTATATAAAAGGCCGTGGGGTTTACTACTCTGTGGGATGGTGCATATGAACGATTCCTTGCTGCTAATCGAAAAAAAAAGAAGAGTAGCCCATAAAGTGGCGACAGTGGGTTTCCTATCTCAATATATGTGTGCACCGTAACCATATGTCTGACACCATATAACCATAAATAAAATGTGTCGAGTGCGTTAAATAAAACATCTCTTTCTTTCATAAACATTTTTGGATAGTGGCAAGTTGATCAACTAATGAAGTGAGCTGATCAACAACCATGTTAAATAATGTACACAATCAACTCAACAGAATACCGGTACTGTTTATATATACTAAAACGCAAAAGAAACGCAGGTCCTGAAAATGCGAAAGAATTGCACTTTGTAAAGCAGTATCTTTGGTGGAATTGAACCTCAACTGTGTTAAAGGACATGGCACACACCCACACCGCAGTCCCACCTGCGTGTCAATTTCATTACCTGTGTGACGTCACGAATTCTCAAAACACGTTGTTTGCACGTGCTGGATCATCCGTATCATGAATCCAGTGCAAACACACTCATTGAAATGCTTATAAAGCCTACACACCTGGATTTAATCGCATAAATTCAATTTGAGTAGTGACAGACAACAGAATCACATTTTAAAAATGCCGCGACTGACGCAACTCCAGCGAGGGATGGCCATCGGGATGTTGCAAGCCGGACAGACCCGTACTGCTGTAGCCAGACAATTGGGATGTCATGTTTCAACAATCGCACGCCTTTCTCAACGTCACCAAATCACTGGATCTGTGAACGATCGACCACGCACCGGCCGCCCGAGGGTGACAACCGCAGCCCTAGACCGGTACATCCGGGTGACCCACCTTAGGAATCGGATGCTGCCAGCAGCTAACACCGCTCACCAGGTGCGTGGTCCACGTGGTCCAGTGTCCGCCGATACCGTCCGACGCCGTCTGAGGGCAGCAGGACTCCGTAACCGCCGTCCTTATGTGGGACCAATATTGACCCCTCGGCACCGCCAACAACGTCAACAGTGGGCGCAACAACATCAAAGATGGCGACGTGGCCAGTGGCAACAAGTTCTGTTTACTGATGAGAGCCGTTACAATCTTTCCAACGCTGATGGCCGAATCCGAGTATGGCGACGTCGACATGAACGTTACTCCGACTGCTGCGTTCTGCAGGCCGACCGATGGGGCGGGGGTAGTGTGATGGTGTGGGGTGGGTTCTCATTCAACCACAGAACACAACTTCATGTGTTCAGACAACGCGTTAATGCCGCCGTGTACCAAAATGACGTCATCAACAATCACGTCGTTCCCTTCTTTGCCGCTCACCCACGTGTGCGCTTGCTGCAGCAAGACAATGCCAGGCCGCACACTGCCAGGGCAACACAGGCGTTGCTGGCTCAGCACAACATCCCAACGTTGCCGTGGCCAGCCTTATCACCGGACATGGCGCCTATCGAACACGTCTGGGATGAAATCGGACGTCGCCTTCAGGCTCGCGGACAACCTCAGAATATGCAGGCGCTGGAGGCAGCATTGGTCCATGAATGGAACTCACTCCCTCAGGCATTCTTTCAACGGCTTGTCAACTCAATGAGGAGACGTTGCACTGCCTGTTTGAATGCCCAGGGTGGTCACACGCGATACTGACTTTGACAATGCTACAGGTCGTCTCTTTCACATTTTTAACATGGACCCCCACCCTACTTTATGACATGAAACAATAGCCAAAAAGGAATTCAATCAAAAATTTCCAACACCAATGTGTGCCGAATTGGTGTAGCTCCAAAATAAATGTTGAAATCTTCATTTCGTTTTGTTTTTTTAATATTTTATATCCAATTTAATGAGAACCTGCGTTTCTTTTGCGTTTTAGTATACATCAGCTCGTCCGAGTGAAAATAAGCAGGGCAGTGCTAAACGAGATCAATGTATCAAAAAAAAATTTGAGGGTAGTAATCCATGCACTCCTGTCAGGCTTCAGGCATTTGGCGCTCACCTTTCTGACTGGAAGGAAGGAAGGAAATGTTTTACTTAATGATGCACTCAACACATTTTATTTACGGTTATATGGTGTCAGACATATGGTTAAGGACCACACAGATATTGAAGGAGGAAACCTGCTGTCACCAGTTCTCCGATTAGCAGCAATGTGGCCACTTAATACAGGTATTTTAGCGATTTGACATCCGATTTAGGTGGTTGCTGACCGCGTAAAACAGGTGACCTCTTATTACAGGTGCATTTACATTAAAAATCATTTGGGAGGAAAAAAAGTGGCTGCTTAAGGCAGGTGACTGCTGATTACAGGTGACTGCTATGATAATATTAGTTGTAATCCATGTAAAAATGTGTGATGATTCATTTGCAACCCTATATAGCTGTTTGGCAGTAATACTTAATATGAATAAACATTGTAATCCAGATTCAGACACTTTTGGCCTATGCCGTGACAAGACCGCGTGCACCCAGCACCCCACTATTAGTTTGACATCATGAAAAGGCTGTCCATTATGTTGTTGCAGCACACACGAAAAGGCTATAAATATTTACCAAACACCCCTCCCCCCCAAAAAAAAAAGAAGAAAAAAAAAGAATAATTTAAAGAGCACTTTCTAAATGATTGTTTGTCCCACAGCGAACACCTTTTTTCATACTATGGAATTTACTATACATTTATGAGCCGATTGTTTTGTAACTTGCACACAAAAATTATATTTATTTGTTATTTAAACCAAACTGAAATTATTAACAAACAAAAAAACATTTTTGTAGTGAACTTATACAACATGGTGACATTTTGTCCTTGCGTGATTGCAACATCTAACCTTGATCTAACACAACTGGGAAATATTTCCGTGTCTTTATTAAACCGAAAGTAGTGGGAAAAAAAATAACAAAGAAAATACCGGTACCCTGTTCAGGCTGTTGCACACGCGATTGTAATCAATACAGATTTTACGATTTTTAGAATTAGGAATATAAATAAATTAATTAAATAATAAAAAAAAGACTGCACTTGATTTTTGTCATCCACTAAAGATCGAGCGCACGTGACAATAATGGTAAGCGACACGGACTGCCTAGCCAAATAGAACCGTGGATTTTACGACAACGACAGTCCGCGGGCTAAACAACCACAGTATGATAACCGTGTTATTTATTACAGAACAAACCTTTCATCTTGTTGGAACGTGCGCCGCTGTGTTTACGCTGGGAAGACAAAGATCACGTAAACAATAAACGGCATATCAGTACCAGTCGTGACGAAATATGCCTACATCCAGATTATAACACGGTTGTAACTCGTAACCCGTAAACATCTCTAGATCTAAAAACAATAATACCGCAAACCGGTTCGGAAAACCTGAATACGAAAAGGGCGGGAAATTTGACTAACATTTATTACTCACTTAGTTTGCTGTAAACGGACCTTTACATAAATATCGCATTTGTCAACGCTATCATTGTGGGATAAATTACTGACCGAATACTACATGAGTGGCCGTTGAATACCATTTATATTTTACAACGAGTTGGCTTTTTTTTTTAAATCGTATGCGCGGCGCCCCCTCACCGATTTCGGCATCCAGACCATAGTTAACCGATCTTTGTTGCTACAGTTTCTTTCATAAAAATAGGTTTAAATTAATATGCCAAGTACTTTGCTATAAGACAAGCAAAACGCACGGGGAAAAACGAAAAAACCCAAAACAAAACAAAATAAAACGAAAATCAAATTATCCACTGTTTAAAAAAGCTAAAATTATCCACACATCCTACCGATTCTGTGGCATATATATCTGACACATCTAAAATATATTTGTTGATCTAGAAATGGTAAAACAAATTAATAACCATAGGCGTACGGGCTCCCATTTTTGTACGCGGGGAGGGGGGGGGGGGGGGGGGGGGTGCTGGCTTTTGCCCGACGGAAGGAAATGTTTTATCATGGGCGTAGGCCTACATAGGATTTTGAAAAGGGGGATTCCAATACATAGGATTTTGAAAAGAGGTTACAAAATAGATTGCAGAGATATTGGGCATATATTTCTATGTTGAGTAAATATAATAATGTCAGATATCAATGTCAGATATATTAAATTATAAAAAAGCGATTTCAGGGGGGGTTCGGTCGAACCCATCGACCCCCCCCCCTATGTACGCCCATGTTTATGTAACGACGCACTCAACACATTTTATTCACTGTTATATGGCGTCAGACATATGGTTAAGGACCACACATATATAGACAGAGGAAATCCGCTGTGGCCATGCTTTTGCATAACATTTATTCATATTAGCATTATTACCAAACAGCTAAATAGGGCTGCAAACGATTGACTACGCATTTTACATGGATTACAACTAATTTTGAGGGTAAAATGATGGAAATACATTGTAAAAAGGTCTCAGATTTGTACATTTTACCCGAATATCTGTATCATATTTACCCAAATTTGAGGTTTTGCCACACACACACACACACACCGGCCCCTGTCTCGTACGATTATGTGAAACACGATCGGGAATGTGGTCTACTCTGCAGTCATTAGTTATGGAGAAATACACATAAACAGAGAACGCGACCAAATATTTTTTTTCCCCAAGTTTGTGTAAAAAATGTTAAAGATTTTAATACCAATTTTTTTCTTCTTCCAAATTTGTTCTACATTTTAATCATCTGCTATTGGATGTCAAACATTTGGTAATTTCTCCATATATTCTTAGAAAGGAAACCCACTACATTTTTCCCCCATTAGTAACAAGGGATCGTTTATATGCACATCCCACAGACAGGATAGCACATACCACGGCCTCCGATATACCAGTCGTGGCCAATCGAGAAATACCCGCCATATTTGTAGGCGTAATTTTCTTATTTATTATTTTGGCACCTTCCTACGCCCATGATTTTAGTCATCAAAAAGTCTATGTCGTAAACAGTATCTATAGTCAGGATAATTATGAGCTACGTTCTTCTGAACTTTGCAGATAATTCATCAAAGTCAAAAAAATAAAAATAAAATAATAATAATTAAAATAAATAGATATTCATTGAAATCCATATTTTGATCGCCTCTGAACGGGCTAGATAGTCTAGCACTTCGATAGTAGTCCGTATAATATAATATTATTACGGACGTTGCCAGGAACAACTATGACGTCAACAATACGATTACGTTTCAATATGATTATGGACGCCAAAGTTGCTCTACGTACATTCATTTGAATCTAGCTTAAATCCAGCAAGTATGTGAACAGTATTGCCGTTTGACGTCCATGAACATATTTAACGTGTACAAGAAAATATTACATTACTTGCTTTAAAGAAAGCGACGTTGTCACAACAGTTAGTTGTATTTCAACAGTGTTCTACGGTGTGGATATCACCAAGACAGGTCAGTGACTGGATTTATTATAATATTGTTGCCAATGAGACACAGAGACACACACAGAGACACACACAGAGACACACACACAGAGACACACACAGAGACACACACACAGACACACACACACGCACACAGACACACACACACACACAGACACACACACACACACAGACACACACACACACACAGACACACACACACACACAGACACACACACACACACAGAGACACACACACACACAGAGACACAGACACACACAGAGACACAGACACAGACACAGACACAGACACAGACACAGACACAGACACACACACACACACACACACACACACACACACACACACACACACACACACACACACACACACAACCTGAAGATAAAATCAGTTGAAGGTGCTGGTTTATGCAGGTAAAGGTTGTGTTTTCACCCACCATAAAAAGTAATAAAACAAAACAAAAATTTACCCCCCAAACCAACCATCACCCCCTCCCCTTTATCGGAGTTCAAATTAATAGCTTTCACAGTAATGGATTGAATTAAATTAAACAAGCAAGAAGCGAACAATTGAACATTGAAAATCAACACATTTACTACAAGAGATGTTACCAGTAAACCCCCCCCCCCCCCCCCCCCCCCCCCGTGACGGAACATCATGCATACATTTTGCCCTAGTTACGCGACCAAGGCAACATATTGCCTCTATTGTATTTCTCGGAGCATTTCGAAATTCACGAGAAGAGTCGCACCCCCAGCTTCCTCACTTGGATCCACCCCTGCTCGGTAGTATTTTTCATAACATTTAAAAATACTGTGAGCCCAGACAGTAAAACATTCAGTCAGACCGAGCGTGAAAACGTAAACCAAATGGCCACGTTGGGAACTAAATACTTCGCGAACGTTAGCGAAACGTTTGCTGGCTGAACTTGGGGACTGGTTCACCGTTTAGTCTGTTGCGCCTGAACGGAAATGAAACGGAATTTACAAAAACATGAAACGGAAAATAGTTTTTTTGAAACGGAAAACCACTGGGTCTACATCCACTACACCCTCTTCTCTTTCACTAACCACTAACCCACTGTCCTGGACAGACAACCCAGATAGCGGAGGTGTGTGTACCCAGGACAGCGTGCTTGAACCATAATTGGATATACGCACGAAAAAACGTTGAAATGAAATGGTGAGACATCATAAAAACTATCAGCTCGTGTGAGCCAACCCAACTCTGGTATACGTATCAAGGGTCATTTTGTGTCTTCCGACATTTCAGTAGTGGTAATAATTCAATCCTCAACATGAAAGTCAGGGTATTAGAATGATATACAATACAACCAATAATCCTAGACTTAGAATGACAAGAGACGACCATTGGATCAGAGAATTGTGCACAGTTATGCTATACACTGAAAGGGATTGACAACCTTTCTGAATAAATGAATGAAATGCACACCGGCTATCTCCACAGACCTTAAATGTTACTGGTTTAATCGATTCAATCAGTAGTCTAGGTAATATACTTAAAAATAAATCAGTCCTAAAATCTTGCACCATATTTCAAATTCAAAGAACCACCAACTTTCTTTTTCATACACTAAAACTATGGTCTAAAATTTTAATTACAGACGTGTTCTGCAGGACACTGACTTGAGTAGTCACAACATTTGATTCACTGCCTGTGGCAGTAAAAGTTTAAGATTCTGCTATCAACCAACTGGACATAACAGGTGATCTTTCAACCACTGAAAATCGTAACCTTCGGACATTATTCCAATATGGTCCCAAATATCACCAACAGCGAAACATTAATAACGTCAATACGCGATATAAGAATCAATACAACGATAGCAGGGCCGTAGCTAGGATTTTTTGTTTGGGGGGTGGGGTGGGGTGGGGGTGGGGGTGGGGGGCAACTGAGTAGTTAATGGTCTAAAACTCCTTAAACAGTCAAGAAGAGAATTTTTTTAAAGTTTCTATAATGCTTTTTAAAGAAAATGTATAACGCCTTCCCAGGTGTTATGACAGACTCTTAAACGCTGTGGAAATCGACCACATTAATGACCGTGACTGTACAAAACGAGAATTATTTGATACAGTACACAGCTCTTGATTACTGCTGTGATATCGCTTTCGGGTTTAAGTCTGGAAGGTATTGAGTTCGTGTCTCAGCAGCGCCTTCTGTAACAGAGAAATCACAATCCATTGAGAGGAATCGAACCAGCAAATGGAGCATCAAACCCTTATTTTAATTACTGACCACTATCCTGACCACTATGAAGGATGGCCTTTCTATGTAGTCAAAAAGTCTTCGAGACTAAGATGCATTAGTCACATGTGGTTCTCAAAAATTAAAACAAATTACCTGAAAACATTCACTCGCAATCCAGAACAACGTTCACTAATATTAAAATAGTTGATTTCTTTTTAAACATTATACAAAACAATTACCCACGACAAACTTAAGGAAAAACTCTATTCCCTAATCAATGAGACATTTGTTACAAAGAAAGGTGAACGAAGCTATAAATACATAACTATCTTCCACGCATCTGGACAATTCGTAAAGACCGAGAACGAATCCAGACTAAAAGTATTATACTATACTGACAACATGTGTAACCGTCCTAAATCTAGAACAATAATAAGACCATCAACGAGGACGGAACGGCCACGAGTGAACGTCAATCTCCCCTCAACCCTCAACAAGGGAATGCGTAATTACTGCATGTAATAAAACACAAAACACCAATTGAAATAATAATATTTAGTACATAATTATCAAAACACAAAACATAACATATAATCGCAGTGTTCACTGTCGAATGTATTAAATAACAACTACAGTAAATTACGACCACCCCCAGCCCCAATTAACCTAACATTTACTCATACGGTTTTACCTACCGACCCAATCACATTCCCAGCGGAAGACCCCGAACACTCGTCGTTAACCACTTTTATTTGTCTCACTGCAGTGCAGCCGTCTCCCATTGGCTGGAGATCACTGCCCTCGCAATGCACGTGCGACTGTATAATGCACATAATGAAATGCATTGCAGCCAGTAAAAATAACCCAGACTTTCCACTAGTCTATTTCATTACAGACAATAATAGACTTTTCACTGGTCTGTTACACATGTATGTCAAATTTGGGTATAGGACATACAGACAGGAAACAGGACCCCATCATGGGCACCTACTGTGCTCCACTACTCGCAGTTTTGTTTATCTATGCGTATGAATAAGAATTTCTGACTAATCTGGTTAAATAGAAGGGGGAAAAAAAGTAATCTGACCAAACCTTTTAAAGGGACATTCCTGAATTTGCTGCACTTTTTAAGACGTTATCGACTAACAAAGACTTTTTAACGATTGTAATTACATATTAAATATATTTTTCTGCATAAAATATTAGTGGCTTTATATTAAATGTGTTTCTGCTTGTTCTAATATTTGTACTAGGTTAAATTTCATTTTATTTCCAAAAACACTTTTTTTTTTGTACGTACGAAATTATTTGAAGACAAAATCCAGTTTGGACTTCTTACAAATATTAAGACGACCAGAAAGACATTGAATACACCGACACTGATATTCTAAACCAGAAAATATATTTAATATGCAAGTTTAATCGTAGAAATATTTTATTAGTCGGAAACATCATACAGTGCAGCAAACTCAGGAATGCCCCTTTAACTTTACTTTCTGCTATATTGATGATCTTATATCATTAAATAATAACATGATTTTAGTTTACCTTCCATTGCTTTACCCACAAGTCCCAAGAGTTAGAAATGAAAGAAACATCTGAAGGTATTAAATCAGTTTCATACCTCGATATATGCACAGAGATTCAAAGCGATAATGGTCCCCAAACTAAGCTGTATGACAAACGGGATGACTTCAACTTTCCAATAGTCAATTTGTCCTTTATGTCGAGCAATATACATTCTGCTCCAGCTTTTAGGGTCTACGTATCACAACGTCTAAGATCTCTTAGGGCAACCTCAACATTTAATTATGACACAGAAAGTGTTAAATTAGGGTTATGAGTACAGGAACTTCAAGGTATTCAGAAAGTATTATGGTAGACATTCGGATGCTATATCTACTAAATACGATTCATCACTGACCAGAATGATGGCTGATTCTATTCTATATTTTAAACTTGTGCATACTTTTTGTTTTCATCTCTTTAGGGTGTACACTACCAAATCAAACCCCATAGACAACAATAGTAACATATGTGGCTAAAACTCCTGCCTGCAGCGTATCAATCGACATAAACGCCACGGATATAAATACTACCACCCCTCATCCTTAAAGTGAATCAGAAAAAAAAAATGGGAGTCGGAATCACAGTAATTATTTTCAGCTGCATAGGATAATTTTGAGAAATGTTTCAGGAGCAGGTGGTTGGTCTGTCTTTACTAGTACCAATTTAGTTTGGAACCCAACCCATCCCCATTCTTGAGAAGCCCAAGTCATCAGCTATGGTGATCCATTGTTGTATTTGGTTATTACACCTGGAAATGTGCAGCTGCAGAAGTTGATTACAATGAGTTCTTTTTGAAGTGCTTGATCTTGATGATACCTTTGCATAAAACCTGTTGAGGAAAGCATCAAGAGATTCATGCTCTCTGCAACCTTGCTTTCTCACCAGTCTGAACAATTTCTTGCTTTGAGGTTTTCCCCACAAAACACTTGTACCTGGCTAATGAAATGTGTGTTACTCATTACCTGTGTATTGCCATATCTTTACCTATTCCAAACAAGCGTGAGGTGGTGTCACATCCTGTTATAGCGTGCTCAAAAGGTAGTAGTTGACATGCATGTTCACCTAGCTTCTTTTTAAGGAAGGTGATGTGCCATACCCCGGTTGACTTTTTCAATTCTGAATTAATGATAAAATCATGATCATTGATAGTAGCAGAATGTCTGTTTTTTCAACCAGAACCGTTATATAATCTACTGAATAAGCTATAGCTGTTTTCACAATGAGGGTGTCTGCATCTTCATTGACATGCAGTATTTTGCAGCCATTATCCTTAAGCACTGAGTTAAAAAGGTCAATAAACATTTGTTTATTCCTTGTGTTTGAAAGGAACTGATCCTTATTAAACTTAAGAACCATCTATTTTGTGAAAATAACAGTTGGCACACACATTCCATTATTCCAGTGTACGTGAGCTGCGTCTTTTGTGGATAGTCCAGATCGGTAGCCATCAAATATAATGGTTGCCTTACTGTACTTCTTCATGATGCATTCAACATATGCATATACTTGACAAATCAATGCAAAGCTACACCATTCTGCCATAGAATGCTCTGTAGCAGAGATTCTCTATCAGTGACACATTTGTACTCCACTGACTCGAGAGCCATGTGAGGCATGTCGTTACCCAACATTTTCCACAATGCGTCAGCTAGTGAAGGTTTTACAAGTTTCCCTCATTAATTCTGAAGAACCTAATCATTATGATAGCTACAAGGCTAGTTGGGTGACGGGAGTTCAACAGATGCTGGAAGAGACACCGGGGTCCACGTGTACTGCTTCTTCATTCAGTTTGACTGCTACTTCTTTACATAATCGAATTGGCACAAAATATGGAATAGCGTCAGCCATCATTTTAGTCAGTGATGCATCATATATAGTAGATCAATGTCTATCATGAAACGTTTCAAATACCCTCATGAGTCACTGGACATCATAACCTTGATGGAACAACTTCCGTGACAGAAAGATATGGCGCTGTTTGAAATCTGCATACAATGAACATGTCTTAAGGTATCTTAGACGTTGTGGTATGTAGACCCCAAAACCTAGAGCAGAAGGTTATGCTCGACATAACGGAAAATTTACCATTGGAAAGTTGAAGTCATCCCTTTTGTCATACAGCTTAGTTTGAAGACCAGTGTCACTTTCAATCTCTATGCATTTATTGAGGTATGAAACTGATTTAATATCTTCAGTTGTTTGTTTTATTTTTAATTATTGTCAGTAAATCAATGGAAAGTAATATGTAATCCTGCTATTATTGAATTATATATATATATATATATATATATATATATATATATATATATATATATATATATATATATACACACACACAGAGAGAGAGAGAGAGAGAGAGAGAGAGAGAGAGAGAGAGAGAGAGAGAGAGAGAGAGAGAGAGAGAGAGAGAGAGAGAGAGGATTCGTCACGAGTATTTTTTAATATGGAAAATATCAACCGAGTCTATGTTAATCGGTATTTGTCGAGGCTCTGCCGAGACAAATACCGATTAACTAGACGAGGTTGATATTTTACATATTAAAAAACACGAGTAGCGAATTCTATTTATCCCATAACACTTCTAAAATAATATTCTAATTAATTTTTGAGTAAATCACAGTACTAAAGTCGCCGCCATCGATAATATGACGTCATCACGATTAGCACAGATTAGTTTAACGTCACGCATTTTAAACAAATCTTTGAAAACGTAACGCTCAGGTACACGGGTCTTGTTGGCTTGTAAGCAAATGACCCACCCACAGCAACACATTGCCTAGAGACCTTGTAAATTTGCATACCATTATTAACCGGGTTAATAAAGTAAATTATCATAAGTAAATTATCATATGGGTTTATGACATGGATATCATGGGTAAGTTATAGGATATATATATATATATATATTTGTGACGGAACATGCTCTTATTTTTTCGCCTGTGGCGATGTTAATTGTTTTAGAGGGCCGTGTGCACTTGGTTACGTAATACCTCCGCGCAACCGTACCCCCTAATACACACTTAGACCAGGTGTGGAGGCCATGTGGCCAGTAGTTACGTAATACCTTCGGTAGTTCGGTTTACGGTCGGGGTATTGGTAGCGGAATGGCGACAGTAAGTCTGACCATCTAAGAAAATATACCGTCTCTGGGAGTTGTGGCAATATCACATGATAGGTGAGGTACCGCGTTGTGCCCCCAGGCGGTATTCGCTGTCTCTGAGATGTTTGAATAAATAGATAGGATTTTAGATATATCGAGGAGAATCATTGTAAGGCTCCCGGGGAACGTTAGTCCGTTTGGACTGGTAAATATATATTTCTGCTCTGTTGTATAACCTTGATGTGATTGATGTAACTTTAAATATGTTAATACTGTATTATACCAATATTATTTAGACAGGGTCTCCGGTAATCTGACGAAGTAAATTGTAGGCTTCACTGTTTTAAATATTAAAGCTTAGCCGGTCATCCTAGAGGACCTAGGTAAACTGTAGGTTATTGTCTTTATTGTGATAGGTACCAGTATTAATTCTGTATTACAAGGTTACTGAATGAGTAGTTAAAGGTTAATTAAAAATTAACCAAGTATGAATAGAGTTATAATTCCTTTATTAATTAAGTTCCCCTGGCAACGTTTCTCAATTATCACACGTGTGTGTGTTGTATCACGGTGAAGTGATTAGAATATTGTGTAAACTAGACACCTAGTGATTAACTAATTAAGTGATTAGCTCTGGGTTGTTATCATATTGTTGTTGTTAATTAACTACTGCGGCAAGTACATTTGTCAGCATAGTGTTAATACAGATTCCAAAGTGTATTGTGTTTTGTTGTGTTTTCTAGTGAACTAAACGTGCTATATATATATATATATATATATATATATATATATATATATATATATATATATATATTTATATAAGATCTTATCTCTGATATACCCAGAGCCGAGCTACTCGGGTATTGGACTGCCCGATACAGAGAGATCTAATAGATATACAGTTAGGAGAGATATTTGGATAATCGTGTTTTATTCAGTTACGGGTATTATAGGATCCCCGTGACAATATATATATATATATATCAAAAGTAAAGTTAAAAGTTAAAGCCAGATTCCTTTGTTTTAATTTAACCATATTAGTCAGAAATTCATATTCATATGCATAGAGAAACAAATTGGTGAGTAGTGGAGCGCAGTTGGTGCCCATGGGGATTTCTATTTTCTGTCTATTTGTCCTATCCCCAAATTTAACATAGTAATTTATATGTTGTTATTCAGGAAGTCCAGCATATCACAAATGTCTGAGTATAATTTAGTCTGGATTCACTATCGGTCTTTACAAATAGTCCAGATCCGTGGAAGATAATTATGTATTTATATCTTAATTGACCATTCTTTGTAAGAAGTTTGCTATAGGTGATTATCGTGTTTAATGTTGAACAATCAAATGCGTGACTTTGATCTGGTATGAGTGTGAATGATTTCAAATAAATCTTTGGAATATTTGAGAATCCACATGTGATTAATACCAAGTCCAGCATGATGGATGGTTAAGAACTGTTTAAACAGAAGCTGTTCAGTAGTTACAGTACCAACACGTTTGATACCTACATATCTAATGAAAGAAAGAAAGAAATGTTTTATTAAACGACACACTCATAGATCACAGATATTGAGAGAGGAAACCCGCTGTCGCCACTTCATTGGCTATTCTTTTCGATTAGCAGCAAGGGATCTTTTATATGCACCATCCCACAGACAGGGTAGTACATACCACGGCCTTTGATATACCAGTCGTGGTGCACTGGCTGGAACGAGAAATAGCCCAATGGGCCCAGCGACAGGGATCGACCCCAGACCGACGGCGCATCAAGTGAGCGGTTTACCATTGGGCTAAGTCCCGCCCCTACATGTCTAATGAGTACAATACAACTGTCAACGAATTACTGGAAGTTATGCAAAGACGTGTTAAACATTGCATGTCTAATGAGTACAATACAACTGTCAACGAATTACTGGAAGTTATGCAAAGACGTGTTAAACATTGCGTGTCTAATGAGTACAATACAACTGTCAACGAATTACTGGAAGTTATGCAAAGAGTTGTTAAACATTGCATGTCTAATGAGTACAATACAACTGTCAACGAATTACTGGAAGTTATGCAAAGACGTGTTAAACATTACATGTCTAATGAGTACAATACAACTGTCAACGAATTACTGGAAGTTATGCAAAGACGTGTTAAACATTGCATGTCTAATGAGTACAATACAACTGTCAACGAATTACTGGAAGTTATGCAAAGAGGTGTTAAACATTGCATGTCTAATGAGTACAATACAACTGTCAACGAATTACTGGAAGTTATGCAAAGAGGTGTTAAACATTGCATGTCTAATGAGTACAATACAACTGTGTACTGGAAGTTATGCAAAGAGGTGTTAAAATTGCATGTCTAAATTACTGTCAATTACTGAAGTTATGCAAAGAGGTGTTAAACATTGCATGTCTAATGAGTACAATACAAATGTCAACGAATTACTGGAAGTTATGCAAAGAGGTGTTAAACATTGCATGTCAAATGAGTACAATACAACTGTCAACGAATTACTGGAAGTTATGCAAAGAGGTGTTAAACATTGCATGTCTAATGGGTACAATACAACTGTCAACGAATTACTGGAAGTTATGCAAAGACGTGTTAAACATTGCATGTCTAATGGGTACAATACAACTGTCAACGAATTACTGGAAGTTATGCAAAGACGTGTTAAACATTGCATGTCTAATGAGTACAATACAACTGTCAACGAATGACTGGAAGTTATGCAAAGAGGTGTTAAACATTGCATGTCTAATGAGTACAATACAACTGTCAACGAATGACTGGAAGTTATGCAAAGAGGTGTTAAACATTGCATGTCTAATGAGTACAATACAACTGTCAACGAATGACTGGAAGTTATGCAAAGAGGTGTTAAACATTGCATGTCTAATGAGTACAATACAACTGTCAACGAATGACTGGAAGTTATGCAAAGAGGTGTTAAACATTGCATGTCTAATGAGTACAATACAACTGTCAACGAATGACTGGAAGTTATGCAAAGACGTGTTAAACATTACATGTCTTAAGGCACGAGTCTCAATACCAACACAGGAAGTGTTGTTGAATATTATAATATAATAACTATAATAATTCTAATTCTAATAATAATAATAATAATAATAATAATAATAATAATAGTTTTGGAGTAAACCTACAGGCCTTTGAGAATTCAAAACATACATTAAAATTAATGATTAAACCAGCTGGCACTCATAACCGGGGAAATAAAAAATATTATGCATTGGTGTAACATACAATACCCGGTATTATTGAACGCGTCTCAATGTTTATTGTTAATTTGTAGTAAACTGTTATTTTAAAACAATTCATTACAGATTATTGGAACAATGAACAGAACTTTGGTTTTTGTTTTAAACATTATCTATGAACTTGAATAAAATAATACTCAGAACAGAATGTAAAATGATTTACATCGTTTCTATATACATAAATACATTGCTGGCTATCGAAAACTGGAATTTTATAGAAAACAAAAATAGCTGAGGTAATAAATAGAATAACATGCAAGGTAACAGTTATTATTAAATTTATGTCACTCATGAAATAATTTTCATTTGCCACTCACTAAAGCTCGTGAAAACTGAAAATCATTTCACTCGTGACATGAAGTTGATAATAACTGGTAACTTGTTTATTATCCTCTATATAACATACAGTGATATATGAGCAGCAGTAGCAACAACAACAACAACAACAACAACATAAACCATATATACTAATAATTTTGTTTGACTAGATTTTAAAAATATAAGCACCCAAAAATATAACAGCAGCAACAAACATACAAAGCTTACAAATCGTAAACAATATTTACTAATAATTTAGTTTGAGTACATATTCGTAAACACCCAAACATAGACGGCTTAACTGGGAGTGGGAACTATTTTCTCGTGCCCCTATCCACAGAGGTTCAGGCACGCCCACTACGGATTTAGCCTCTGACTTCGCCAGTGACTAACTCCGGAGCAGGAGGGGGGGGGGGGGGGTAAGTTTGAGGTGGGCGGAATTTGGAAGAAAGCCATTTAGTAAGGTCAACGCGAGCGCGGACCAAATAGCAGACACTTCGTAAACTTGAAGTACACCGAGTGGGAGCCGTGCTCTGATTGGCTGAATTTCGATTCCTCGGTGAAGCCTGTTTTTCACCTAACTGGGACTCGGAACTCTTGTTACCGTACCTTTATAACACAGAGGTTGCAATCACGTCTGTCACAGGTCTAATCTCTGGCACGATATCCCTGATACGTACACCTGTTTCGAGGCAGGCGTAGCGGAGCGTACACGTAACTCCGACTTTCGGCTCTTATTGTTCGTTGACATTCGTCGATATAGGTATTTATTTACATGAAACGTGGCTCTTTATGTCTACTTACATAACATTCTAAAGGACGTGAATTTCGTTAACCATTGGAACCATTAGATTACGTGACAACCGACCTCGGTGGTGTCGTGGTTAAGCCATCGAACATAAGGCTGGTAGGTACAGGGTTCCCAGCCCGGTACCGGCTCCCACCCAGAGTGAGGTTTAACGACTCAATGGGTAGGTGTAAGACCACTACACCCTCTTCTCTCTCACTAACCACAAACAACTAACGACTAACCCACTGTCCTGGACAGACAGCCCAGATAGCCGAGGTGTGTGCCCAGGACATCGTGCTTGAACCATAATTGGATATAAGTACGAAAATAACTTGAAATGAAATGAAAATTAGGCGAGAGACACAGAGCTGGTTGTAAATTAAGTAAATACCAACGGGATCGACCAACAATATTGGAGCTATACACCTGAAAATTAATTAAGCAACACTTCAACTTTTGACCATATGACTTATCCTTCGCAAGTAACTGACACCATTTCGTGAAATCAAAACAATGAAATTAATTATCCTGTATACAGATGGTAAGTGAAAAGACCGACAGCGAGTAACACTGACATTGACATTATATCAATGTTTAATATATTCTAGGGAAAAAGACACAAACCGTACATATGCATGAATATGTATGGTAATTAACTATGAAGCTGGAATCACACAGATGTGCTTCTCATGAGTAATTTATTCACGCCAACTCGGTGAATACCCAGCAGATACACAATATCCAAAACCTCTTCAGGTGGTGCTTAATTCATGTCCAGATATATATGCCTTATAGTACAAACAATACTTAAAAGGTACATACTTTACCTGTATCACTACACATTTCTCAAAGTATATCACCCGGCCATCAGTTAAAAAAAGTATGTTTTTTTAAATTGTCGATTGAAAATCGTATTTATATTACCGTAGAGTATTTTACTATAGCCAGCAAACGTATTCAGCTAACTCAATGATTTTTTAAACTGCTAAACTATTTTACTCAAAAACACCCGCTACATTTAGGAAAACATTTATTAATCTCATTGAATAAAACTCATGGTTTCTGTTAAAATGTGTTTCCACTAGTTATTTGCACGTGCTTGTTACATGTCATTAGTTATGAATGATAATGGTTCAAATTCTGTTATAGGTATAATTCTATTATATGGATGTAACTGCTTCTCCTGTTTCAAATACTGATTTCTTTATCTTGATGTTATGGGTACATAACAGGACATATACTGTGATTCATAAGTGCATGTCATCACAACTGTATTTATTCCAATGACCTCTGTCCTGTGCAAGTTTTGATTTGGTAAGTTAGTCTGGTAGTGGCAGTCCTCTTTGTGGCGGCGAAAGGAGGATGAAATCTCCAGTAGAGTATCTCCTCGGGAGTGGCTGTCCTCCTATAGACGAAGCACTAAATGGAGATTCGTGGAATCAACCACTATTTTGCCAAATGCCCTTTCGACTCTGCATTGTGCTGAGATCACGCATTACGATTTTGTCGATCTGATCGTATACTTGTGAACACGTTGTGAAGTTAGTACTGGAGATCTATATGAACTCGTCACGTTTCTCCTGTATTTATTTACCTCGTACAATGGCTCGAAAACCGCAGTGACCGCAGAGTGCTTTAATCAACGGCACACGCTTTATTTGTATGGTCAGTGTGATTTAAAGGGACATTCCTGAGTTTGCTGCAATTTTTAAGATGTTATCGACTAACAGAGACTTTTTAACGATTGTAATTACATATGTCAAATATATTTTTCTGCGTAATATATTAGTGGCTGTATATTAAACGTGTTTCTGATCGTTCTAATATTTGTACTCTAAAATAAAAAATTTCGTACGTACGAAATTATTTGAAAACAAAATCCAGTTTGTTCTTCTTACAAATATTAAGACGACCAGAAACACATTGAATATACAGATAATGATATTCTAAACAAGAAAATATATTTAATATGTAAGTTTAATCGTAGAAATATTTTATTAGTCGGAAACATCTTACAATGTAGCAAACTCAGGAATGTCCCTTTAAGATACGCCATATTGTCATTGATGTTGCTCTAATATGACTAATGTGATTTTAAATGGTATCATACAGGCCCGTACGCAGAAATTTATTTGGGAGGGGGGGGGGGGGGGTGTGCGTAATCGACGGCCCAATCTAGAATGCAGGAGATACATTTTCCTGCATTCTGGGAAGTAAATTTGAAATATTTCTTCGCCTCAAAATATTTTTTACACATCTACCCTCGCCCCCCCCCCCCCTCCACCGCACCCCGCGTACGGGCCTGATCATATCAAACGTAATTGACAAAAAGAAAAGCACTGTACCCGCCCTTGACTAATGGAATAAACTAAGTTTACACGCATGTCTTTTATTAAACTCTAGTTTTGTGACGTAGTCCATGTAGCTACGCTATGCCATCTAGCGGTTTTCCTCCAACGTGCTGACTTATTCAAACAAGTTAATCGTATGCATAGAGGTATATCATGTTAATATAATATCCTGTCAAAAAAACAAACAAACAAAAAACAAAAAACAACAACAACAAACAAACACAAAAAAACAACAAATCGGTGGGGGGCGGGGGGAGGGGAGGGAGCAGGGCACGGTAATATAGTCTTCACTAGCTAGGCAAAAGAGCATACATAAATTAAAAAAGGTAGTTTCTATTATTATTCTTTTTGGAGGCGTGCGCGCACGCTCGCGTGTGTAGGTGTGTGTGTGTGTGTGTGTAGGTGTGTGTGTAGGTGTGTGTGTGTGTAGGTGTGTGTAGGTGTGTGTGTGTGTGTGTGTAGGTGTGTGTGTGTGTAGGTGTGTGTGTGTGTGTAGGTGTGTGTGTGTGTAGGTGTGTGTGTGTGTAGGTGTGTGTAGGGTGTGTGTGTGTGTGTGTGTGTGTGTGTTCAAATGCCACATATATATTGTTTATGATATTATTTTCCCCAAATCAAGCCTCGGTGGCGTAGTGGTTAGGCCATCGGTCTACAGGCTGGTAGGTACTGGGTTCGGATCCCAGTCCAGGCATGGGATTTTTAATCCAGATACCGACTCCAAACCCTGAGTGAGTGCTCCGCAAGGCTCAATTGGTAGGTGTAAACCACTTGCACCGACCAGTGATCCATAACGGGTTCAACAAAGGTCATGGTTTGTGCTATCCTGCCTGTGGGAAGCGCAAATAAAAGATCCTTTGCTGCTAATCGGAAAGAGTAGCCCATGTAGTGGCGACAGCGGGTTTCCTCTCAAAATCTGTGTATTCCTTAACTATATGTCTGACGCCATATAACTGTAAATAAAATGTATTGAGTGCGTCGTTAAATAAAACATTCCCCCCCCCCCCCCAAATCAAACACAGACATTGATTATGATCTAACTCAGTTGGTACAGCTTACACCTGGCAATCGACCCCCCCCCCCCCCCCCCCCCCAACAAGCATCCGCTACTGGACGCGTTTTTAAAAAACCCTATCTTAACTATTGAATGGTCTCCATTTCACGAAAAGATTTTAGCGCTAAGGTCACATTAAGTGCATAAGGTAGCTATGCACTTAAGGTCATCTTTGCGCTAAGATCGCTTCGTAAAACAGGGCCCAGATCCTTTGTTGCTAATGGAAAAATGTAGCGGGTTTCTTCTCAAGACTACGAGTCAAAATTATGAAATATTTGACATGCAATAGCCGATTATGAATATTTAACATGAAGCAGTAAAGTGCAACTTACGATTGTTCGCAACGTCGTCGTGAGAGGCCAGTTTACCTTACTAGGACATAATTATTTCCTTGTCCATTATTCAACCGAAACTAGAGTTTAACAAAAGACATAATTTGTTCAAATAGTCAAGGGCGGGTACAGGGCTTTTCTAGGGAGGGGTGCCACTTTAAGAAAGAACACCTACAATATTTCAAATTACACGAATGAATGAATGAATGAATGAATAAATGAATTAATGAATCAATCAATCAATGAACGTTTAACGACACTGCAATACAAAAACACACATCAGCTATTTTTACACACACACACACACACACACACACACACACACACACACACACATACTTCATGGGCGGATCCAAGGGGGGGACCAGGGGGACGCGTCCCCCCAAAAATTTGTTTAAGTGCCCTCAAAATGTCCAAGTGCCCTTTTTGTTTGTAGAATTTTTTTTTTTTTAAGTAAACAATAATTATATTGTAGATAAATGAAATCAAGATTTTCGTGTACATGCGCAAGCTTGCAGATATGTGTCTGTGTTATTGAGTCTCAATGGGGCCCCATTGAGGTTCTAACGCGAGTGACGCCAATTTACTTCATTATTGCTAGTATATTATGACGTAGAACTGTAGGAATTCATATTAATTGTAAATATCAAAACTTGTAGTAAGGTGCCCTTTTGACGAGTCAATGTGCCCTTCTTTTTTGGTCCCCCCTAAAAATATTTCCTGGATCCGCCCATGTACTTCACACATAATCACTGGTCTATAGATTTACAAAAGGCAAGTTTCGACAGGTTTCTACCAAACTGTCACTGTAGAAAGCTGATAATTATTAGCTTCTTGTTAAATTATGTGTATATTATAAATGTAATATGTACAGTGTGCAAATGCCACCACAAGGCGTCTAAGCTATGCGTCTAAGGTAATCTTAGGGCGAATATCGCTTCGTGGAACGGTGCCCAGGCCCGTACCTAGCCTGAATAACAGGGGGTGGGCGACACGGCAGTATTCCTTCCCTTTAGCCAAATTCTGAGCACACAAAGCGTGGCGGGGAAAGTAAAAGTTTGTTTTGTTTGACGACACCACTAGAGCACATTTATATATTAATCATAGGCTATTGGATGTCAAACATTTGGTAATTCTGACTCGTCAATAGAGGAAAGAAAAAAAGAAATGTTTTAGTTAACGACGCACTCAACACATTTTATTTATGGTTATATGGCGTCAGACATATGGTTAAGGACCACACAGATATTGAGAGAGGAAACCCACTGTCGCCACTTTATGGGGTCTTTTATATGCACCATCCCACAGACAGGATAGAACATACCAGTTGTGGAGCACTGGCTGTGACGAGAAATAGCCCAATGGGTCCACTGACGGGGATCGATCCTGAACCGACCGCGCATCAAGCGAACGCTTTACCACTGAGCTACGTCCCGCCCCTTCAATAGAGGAAACCCGCTACATTTTCTTAATGCAGCAAGGGATCTTTCATATGCACTTTCCCATAGACAGGAAAGTACGTACCACGGCCTTTGACCAGTTGTAGTGTTGTGGCGGGGAAATTCCAAAATAGTAGAGCGTCGCCTAACTTGCGGTGGGTAGTCAGTGGGGAGGGGAGTGTGTGTGTGTGTGTGTGTGTGTGTGTGTGTGTGTGTGTGTGTATGAGTGAGTGTGTGTGTGTGGTATCCTCCCTATTGGTGCAGTCAAGCATATTTTAACACACGAGTCTGGGATCACCAAAATCGCAACAGCGTTGTAATGCATACTGAATACAAAAGAAACGCGAATATTAATTCAGTTTCCTTTAATTTATTTAAAATTCGTTTTTATTTCTCTTAAAATTATCAGTTTAGGTAATTTTGACAGTCTTTGTATTGAATTAATTTAACATGAAAAAAAAATATATATGTTAAAATATTTACGTATATTTTGTTGTTTGGTATACCGATACCCCCCCCCCCCCCTCCCCTCCCCCGAGATAGGAGCATTTCCCCGTTTCAACATCAGAGGCTCTTGTTTCACTCTTTTGTTACTGTATCCAAATTTGTTACAGGTTTGTAGACAGGCTGGAGACCGGACGTAGTCTAGTGGTAAATCGCTCGGTCGGTCTGGGATCGATCCCCGTCAGTGGCCCATTCGGCTATTTCTCGTTCCTGCCAGTGTCTGTGGGATGATACATATAAAAGATCCCTTGGAAAAATGTAGCGGGTTTCCTCTCTGAGATTATATGTCAAAATAACCAAATGTTTGACATCCAGTAGCTGATGATTAATGAATCAATGTGCTCTAGTGGTGTCGTTATACAAAAGGAACTTTTGACAGGTTTTAAGGGGTTGGGCCACTGTCACGCCTTTAGGGGTTGGGCCACTGTCACGCCTTTAGGGGTTGGGCCACTGTCACGCCTTTAAGGGGTTGGGCCACTGTCACGCCTTTAAGGGGTTGGGCCACTGTCACGCCTTTAAAGGGTTGGGCCACTGTCACGCCTTTAAGGGGTTGGGCCACTGTCACGCCTGTCCCACCTCATCCAGTTACGGCCGTGTTATGATAAGAGCTTAAGTGCAACGATGCATGATTTGTGTACACGTGTATTGACAAACATCAAGGTGAATATAGAAGTTGTGATATGTTGACACCATAAGCTTGAGTAGAAAGAATATTGCTCGACATAAAGGTGACAAACCACCATTAATTACTCCAAACAGTTCAATTTCTATGTCAGAATACATTCTGTGAAAAATATAATACTGTCGAGAAGGTCAGGTGACTACTAATTATAGGGAGTGCTCTCAGCTGACAAGTACAGTGTCAAAAATCAACATAGGTCGACCACAAATTTCTATTGTTAACAGCCCTCATGCCTGAGCACCGCCTTGTGTTGGTGTTATATAAGTGATACTATACCACTTGCATACTTAGTACTACATATAAGTAACTTCAAACCAATGTTTTATTTAAATACTACAGAGGTAAACCTATGTGTAATCATAAAAGAAAGATTTTAAAAAGCATATCAGAATGTAGTATTTGTTTTTATGAGGAACTATTTCCTAAACCAGACTATATTAAGCTGCTACAAGTAACGACACGACAAATGGTGGTGTCTGCGTGCACAGCGTCACAATGCGGGATGGCCATGGAATCTGTCTCACCGTACGCCGGAGTGGGAGCTACAATCAAGCACTGCTACTCCCAGAAATGGACAACCCGACCCTCCATCGAATCATCAAAATCGTAGCCGGGAAAGAATATCGAGCATTAGCCAAGTCGATAGCAGGATCCACTTACCGGCCAGGCATCCCGCATTTTGACGCCTCCAACTTCATCGGCTCACCGTGACGTCCTCCCCTTTGCCAACCTCCTTCACCTCCGTGAGTACCAACCTCTTTTTTGGGCTAGTTAGACTTTAAACGTTTTGGAAGCAGTTCAAAATTCTTATGTTTATTTTTTTATAAGCAGTCTAACGCATTTTACTTTGGCGCCCGTTCAATTGCTCAAAAGCACCTTAAAACCTTTTGGCTGAGCAGTCTTAACTATTTTGGGTTAAATTTTAGAGTCCGGACATGTTTTTGGATGCAGTTACTCTTTGTAGACTTAGGTAAAATACAGGCTTCACCGAGGAATCGAAATTCAGCCAATCAGAGCACGGCTCCCACTCGGTGTACTTCAAGTTTACGAAGTGTCTGCTATTTGGTCCGCGCTCGCGTTGACCTTACTAAATGGCTTTCTTCCAAATTCCGCCCACCTCAAACTTACCCCCCCCCCTCCTGCTCCGGAGTTAGTCACTGGCGAAGTCAGAGGCTAAATCCGTAGTGGGCGTGCATGAACCTTTTTGGATAGGGGCACGAGAAAATAGTTCCCACTCCCACAATGGTGGTGTGTTGTCAGAAGATGAAACTGTCTGTTAGAAAATTAAAGTCACCCTTCTGTCATAGAGCTTAGTTTGGAAACCACTTTGAATCTCTAGATCTACTCTGTGCATAGTGTAACTAAAAGTTTTTAAATTAATTTTTCACGATGCATGAATTTTGCATACATCTATTGACAAACACCAGGGGCGATACATAAATTCTACAAGCTGGAGATGAAGGTGAAATTGACTGTTTGAAAATTAAAGTCACCCTTTTGACGTAGAGCTTAGTTTGGAGGCCATTGTCGTTCTGAAGACGTTCATCGTGTTGCAGATTCTCCATGCTGTGTACAAAAATGCCCCCCTCCCCCTCCCCCCCCATTGATTGAGGCATAGAATGTGCCCTTAAGTTTGTTGTGGGAGATTGTTGTATATATTATATTTATCAAACATTTTAATACTGGTGAAGTTTGATCTAGATTGAGATAAACTAATTTCTAGTAACTCTTTGGTCCTCTTTATCAATACCCATGGACCTGAAGAATGTCTGTCAATACGAAGAAAATTGATCGCTGATGGTGGTTATTTAGGACTATGCAATATATGTCTCCTAGGATTACGCTTTTGAATCCATTATAGAAGAGTATACAATTCAAGGCAACTGTATGACAACAGTTTCATGATTCCTGAAACAGACTTCGGTATCTGAGGGAAGCCATCCCTCTAGCTCACCATTACTTCCAAGAGTAATTTTAACTCCTCTTAGAATGTAAATTAAAATACAGAACTACAAATGAATTAAATAGTAATGCTGACTATGGGAGGAGAAAAATTAATTACTCCCCTCATTTTTCATGAAGTATGGGACAACATTCTGGCCGTATATGCAACACTAAGTGAATTATTACCATACCCAAGTTCGTTTAGGCGACAATTATTATAATAGTACTTGCACGATTATGTTTTTCCTAGGCTTTACCAGTGGGCGCAATTACACACAACAGTGGTCATGTGGGACAGCCATAACAGATGCTTGTGACAAAAAGGGCTTCCTGACATAATTCTGAAAGACATTCGACAGGTCCAACTCTTTGTTTGGCCCATGTTATAACATATTCTTTGACTGCATGCATAATGATTTTAAAGTTATAGTCCAAATTTGTTTCACCATTTGCGATATTTTGGTATCTAACTGGGACAATTGTCGAAGTTTGAACTTAATAATGATTAAGACATCACCTTTTATAACATGTTCTGTTGGTTGGTAGAAAAACGTTCCGCAGACTATAACTGATTTAAGGATCCGTGGGGCCTGTAGCACAAATAACAGCAGGTCGCCCTTCCCAGGATATATATTTTGCAACCCCCTCGGGGAGAGGGGGAAAATGACCCGAGAAAAAATAAATGTACACATCACCGCGCACGTAGCACGTGCTACATGTGCTACTAGGATAAACCGGTTCTCTTTAGAATACAGTGTTATGATACATATGGCGGTTATTTTGCACAAGGCTTTTGCCTGTAGGTACTACACAAACTGTTCATATCAGGCAGTCAGACCCCATAACACTGATAGCTTCTTCTGCACATAATTGCCTTTTAAAAAATAGTTTATGCATTTATTTAGTAACCATACCACCCATTGACTGCAACTCTATCCTGGCTATTAAGTCTGGTGCTAGCTGACCAAAACCTGAATAATAAAGATGATATTTTCCCCCCGAAAGTTAACAAGGAATGGACACTTGCAAGCTATGTCATTGCGCCAAATACTGGCAGTGCTGGTCAGTATTTACAATAGTTTGGTTTGGAGTCAAATACTGAAACTTTAATTCTAAACACAACATTATAGGTAAACAATTGAGTCTGAACATGGTATTCGAATTTTAAATGCCTAACGAGTCACATGGACAAAAAAGTACTGTGAAACACATGCACAGTGTTGTTGTCTGAACTCCAGACTCAAATCTAGTCCACAACATAACACCAAGGCAAAGCTGCTTTGTATGGCATTGCAGTTTAGTCATGAATTTGAGGTTTTAGGCCATACTAAATATTTCTTAAGCATATAGGGCCCTAAACCCTCACTATGTTTATTATGAAGTATACAAAATACTTTTAATCTTGGTGTAGAAGTGAACAAGATGAATAGGGAGAACGAATTGAATATTTCAGTCCGCTGAAAAATATTAACAATTATTGTTGTTTTATTTGATTCCCACAATCTCACTTACATTTTGTATCTGATATTTCAATCCTTTAACTTTTGGTTGAATGTCATATTAAAATGTATACAATACGGTTTCAGACAGCCGACGTATGTTCAGGACGGTGAGCGATCGCAGTCGCTTGGTAGACTGGTTTTTGCATCTATCGTGAGATAAATGTTTTATGATAGAAGATGACGGCATTGAGCCACTGGTAGATTCTGTATCAAAGTTTAGACGCCATATATCACGATGATTATAGACCATTTCCCATTTACTACAATGTCATATAAATGTAATTTTATAAAGTAGCCACATGATTGTTTATTTTCAATTAATAACCTACCTGTCCTTTCTTTGAATGTCAGTATGTTCACACGTTTCACAGTTACCATCTTCGGCACTGGATTCGCTGACGTAGCTCGATGCTCGTGACGTCTGTGTGTCCGTGGTTCTTGTAGAGGAAATAATACTTGGCGAAACTCTTTCCGAAGAAGTGTGCAAAGAGCCCTTTGTGGAATTCACGCACACGTCATTAGAGAATCCAGAAATTTTAATTTTTGTCGGCCGCGAGGTTGGAATAATGACGGTAAACTCGTCAGAAGCGTCAGTGTGGTCACCGCTTTCAATCGACGTCATCGTTGCGGACGTATCCGATGAAGAAAGCAGTCCACACCTGCTGTCGACGGTTTGGTATCTCATTTCCGGGTGACTTCTGACCTTGCAGACGACTCTGGGCTTCTTCTTGCACTTGGGAGCCTTGTTTCTGAAATCAGGCGATCTTTGTAGGATCTCCAGCATCGTTGGCTTTTCCTCGATTACTCCAAGCCTTTCCAACAGCTCCTTCTCCTTGAGAACCATGCTCTTGTGGGATTGCTCACTGCCCGTGTCTGATTCGGTGCTGGACGGTGCGGGACTGTACTGCTGCATGTGGATTACCTGGGATTCGGGTTCCGACATATGACGTTCTAGGTCTTTCTTGTCTATGGAGTCGAAGCTGAACACGTCTCCAGGCAGTGGGGGCTTGTTTGTGCAGTAGGCTCTTTGTAGTGCTGGGGTGTTCATGGGCGTTTTGTCAACTATTTCACCCTTCTCCACGTCAACTGCTAGGTTATTTTCATCCAGGGTTTCTCCTCGCTGGAATACGTAAATATGTCTTGTTAATGGTCTCATTTATCAGTTTCATGTGATAGTACTGCAAATAATTATTACAGGCTTACAAACACATTTACAAAATCTCCACAACTACCCCCTAAAAATCCCAAAGAACCCCAAATTTATTTTTTAAATCCACCAAACAATGACAAAAACCAAAAACTGCACAATAAATATCCCCCTTACAAAAAAATACCTACAAAACACAAACAAACAAAAACAAACATACAAAAACAAACACAAACCCAACAAACAAACAACAACAATTAAAGCACCCCCCCCCCCCCCCCCCCACCCCCCCCCCCCCCCCCCCCCCCCCCCCCCAACAATACAGAAACAAACAAAATTATAACAAACAAAACAAAACATAAAAAATAAGAACCTGAAACAAAAGAAACATAGTTGTGTCAAATGTAGTGCTCACTATCCAGGGAACGTTTTCACATTTTCTGTTTTATCTGGGCATCCGTCACAATATAACATATAAAAAATTAACCAGCTCTTTCTGAGCTTCAGCGTATAAAGTTTAAATCCTATAAAATCAGAATCAAATTCTAATTTTTAACACCATGACACCTGCCTTGGATGCAATTTAATTTCTGAACTAGAGAGCAGAATTTTGCCAGTACTAGTACAATTCATAGGATAAATTAGGAAAGCCAAATATATTTTCACTGACATATACGTGTTGGTAAGGTTCAAGTCTATCTGATTAAGCCTATCTGATCTTATCACATCTAAGAACTCTTATGACCTACAATCCTACTTAACAACCTATTTTCTTACTTTACAATTTACATTACCACCTTATTTCAATACTGCTTTAGAATCTACAACCCTGTTATGACTTACAATCTGACAACCTACAAGCTTACTTTTCGACCTATATAATAATCATACTTTACAATCTACAATACCCTTATGACCTTCAATCTTACGACCTTACGTTCTTCATCGTGGTGCATGGGTGGCAACATCGAAGAGAGTGGCGAATGCAGCACAAATTTAGTATCTCTTGGACATTTTAAAAACATGTTCTGTTAGCATCTGTGATAACATTTTAAAATGTTTATCGTTTTGTTTTGGTAATTCGGTGCAATATTGATTTTTTGACCATAGTGTTTATTTTTTATTTTTGAAGGTTTTATTTTTGCTATGTTATGTTATCTCTTTCATGATTGTTTACTTTCAAATCTGGTTTTGAATTTGTCTTTGTAATTCGGTGCAATATTCGTTTGTTTACTACGGCTCCATTTACTGATTATCATGGTCTGACCATAGCATTTATTCTTGTCCCTTTCCAAAATTTCGGTTAAAAGCTTCATTGTGTTTTATAAATGTGACTATTTGATAGCTGTCTTTACTATTTTTAGTAATAAGTTCAGAATTTTATATTGAACATCATATACCTTTGTTTGACAACCAATGCGTTTTTTGAGCTAGAGTGTCTTTATACATTTATTCCTTCATTCATTCAATATATAATCTTACAACCTATAATTCAAGCTTACTAACTATAATCCTACTTTACAATCTATAGTCCTACCTTAAAATCTACATTCTTATAACTTACAACCGTACAACCTTCAATTCTACTTTACGACCTATAATTCTACTTTTGAATCTACAACCCTAAGTTACAGCATACAACCTTGCGACTTACCATTCTACTTTACAATCTATATATAATGCTACTTTAGAATCTACAATCATACTTACATCGTACATCTTATGACCATCTTATGACCGTATAAACCTTTAGAATAGGAACGTACCTGATAACGTGAAGGAAGAATACCAACGATGTTGGGTCGAGGACGACAGCGACAACGACGAATTACGAGGAAGGCGATGACTAGGATTAGACAGACGCTGGGGACGACCACGGCCACGATCAGGACGACGTCACCAACATCCTTCACGGTGTCCGTGGTCACGATCTCTAACGTCTGAACGCCAGTCACGGGACCAAGAACCTGAAACAAATCATGTGACACGTCATTGACATATGTTAAATATCTATTCTAGAGAACACGTTTAATGTTAAATAACCACATGGCGTCGGACAATGGATGAAGAACTAAAGAATGCTGGACTGACGTATACGGGAGCCAAGAAAGCCCAAGACAGAGTAGTTTGGAGAGATCTTGTGCGGGCCTTATGTACTACAAGGCACTAAGAGGATAAGTAAGTAAGTAAATTTAGAATAGATCATCCATTTTAATTTTCTTCTCGCAATAATATACATTCTTTGATTTTCATGTCTTACTATGTCTAATCTAGGTCACACACAAATATATTGTTCACCATATCGAAGCTCTGAGAGTGGTTGGCATTTGCTCTATCTAGTTAAATATTTATATTTAAAGGATATATGCATTAAACTTACAAAATACAACAAATCTTGTAAATTTACCTGATTGTGCCCTGGACTTCACACACTGGTTACGGGCCTGTTATTATACACATTGTGCCCTGGACTTCACACACTGGTTACGGGCCTGTTATTATACACATTGCGCTTGCAGGATACGACCAAGACATTCATGTCCATTGAACTTACAAGATATGATAAACGAACTATATGCACATTGAACTTACAGGATATGATAAACGAACTATATGCACATTGAACTTACAGGATAGCCGAGGGCTGCACTCATCTCACTTTGTGACATCAAGTTGAACACAGAAGCAGTGACATCAGACGAAAGCCACGTGTTTGACTGGGACACAACAAAGACGACCTGTACACTGTTGTCGGGTATTCTAGTTGTGTTTATAATCTGGAAAACACAACAAAGACAACATTACATTTCCATGCATGTCCAACTATTACAAATACGATATTAATAACAGTGCTGATCAAATTCGAGATTACCAAAAAGTTATTACAGAGTAATAATTCGATGTGCTTATATCAAATAATTAGATAAAACAATACATCAAGCTGTAGTCATATTCATCATATATTATTAAACAGTTAACAAGCATGGAGTTTGAGTGTTGATATGATGAACACTACTTAAATATGTCTAAATATAGTTGGGTTGTTTTTTGTTGTTTTTTTAAATTCAAGACTGCAGCTTTAAAATTAATCTTTTTTTTGTTATTTAAAATTGTTTTTTCTTATTATCCCACTGTCCCCTTTCCCTTTTCCCATTTGAATTCCATCTTATTTCTTGCCTATCTGACTATCATTCAACCTCTTGTACTATCCACCTCCACATTCCAGTCCTTGTCTCTCCAACTGCAGCAGATGTTTGTCTTTTGTGGCCATCGTTGCTACACACCTGTCATTTCCCATCAGTTTTAGCAGTGGGCAAGGTCTGGCGACTTCTGTGGTTAAGAGGAGTGTGTAACCAGTTGTTTTATTCCCCTACTACCGACGATCGTTTGTTAGTGTAGTGGGTTAGAGCTGGGGGAGGGAGGGGGGGGGGGGGTTAGTGGCAGAGGACGAGGATATCAGGTGAGTCGTGATCTGTGTATACAAAGTTTGGAGGAAACTGTGACAGGTAGGCGTGGACAGCTCAGAAGAGAGTGGAGAAAACTTGACAGAACAGGGTCGAAATAGTTTGAAATCGTAGGAGAAATTGGAATTTATTTGTTTTGGTATTGAGATGAGGAGAATAATAATGATAAAGATGAATGGAACTGTGAACCAGCCTCTACAAGGTTTAAGTCACTGTTGTTTACTAGGACGGGACGTAGGAGAAATTGGAATTTATTTGTTTTGGTATTGAGATAAGGAGAATAATAATGATAAAGATGAATGGAACTGTGAACCAGCCTCTACAAGGTTTAAGTCACTGTTGTTTACTAGGACGGGACGTAGGAGAAATTGGAATTTATTTGTTTTGGTATTGAGATAAGGAGAGTAATAATGATAAAGATGAATGGAACTGTGAACCAGCCTCTACAAGGTTTAAGATAAGGAGAATAATAATGATAAAGATGAATGGAGCTGTGAACCAGCCTCTACAAGGTTTAAGTCACTGTTGTTTACTAGGACGGGACGTAGGAGAAATTGGAATTTATTTGTTTTGGTATTGAGATAAGGAGAATAATAATGATAAAGATGAATGGAACTGTGAACCAGCCTCTACAAGGTTTAAGATAAGGAGAATAATAATGATAAAGATGAATGGAACTGTGAACCAGCCTTTACAAGGTTTAAGTCACTGTTGTTTACTAGGACGGAACGTAGGAGAAATTGGAATTTATTTGTTTTGGTATTGAGATAAGGAGAGTAATAATGATAAAGATGAATGGAACTGTGAACCAGCCTCTACAAGGTTTAAGATAAGGAGAATAATAATGATAAAGATGAATGGAACTGTGAACCAGCCTCTACAAGGTTTAAGTCACTGTTGTTTACTAGGACGGGACGTAGGAGAAATTGGAATTTATTTGTTTTGGTATTGAGATAAGGAGAATAATAATGATAAAGATGAATGGAACTGTGAACCAGCCTCTACAAGGTTTAAGTCACTGTTGTTTACTAGGACGGGACGTAGGAGAAATTGGAATTTATTTGTTTTGGTATTGAGATAAGGAGAATAATAATGATAAAGATGAATGGAACTGTGAACCAGCCTCTACAAGGTTTAAGTCACTGTTGTTTACTAGGACGGGACGTAAGAGAAATTGGAATTTATTTGTTTTGGTATTGAGATAAGGAGAATAATAATGATAAAGATGAATGGAACTGTGAACCAGTCTCTACAAGGTTTAAGATAAGGAGAATAATAATGATAAAGATGAATGGAACTGTGAACCAGTCTCTACAAGGTTTAAGATAAGGAGAATAATAATGATAAAGATGAATGGAACTGTGAACCAGCCTCTACAAGGTTTAAGATAAGGAGAATAATAATGATAAAGATGAATGGAACTGTGAACCAGTCTCTACAAGGTTTAAGATAAGGAGAATAATAATGATAAAGATGAATGGAACTGTGAACCAGCCTCTACAAGGTTTAAGTCACTGTTGTTTACTAGGACGGGACGTAGGAGAAATTGGAATTTATTTGTTTTGGTACTGAGACAAGGAGAATAATAATGATAAAGATGAATGGAACTGTGAACCAGCCTTTATAAGGTTTAAGTCACTGTTGTTTACTAGGACGGGACGTAGGAGAAATTGGAATTTATTTGTTTTGGTATTGAGATAAGGAGAATAATAATGATAAAGATGAATGGAACTGTGAACCAGCCTCTACAAGGTTTAAGTCACTGTTGTTTACTAGGACGGGACGTAGCCCAGTGGGAAAACGTTCACTTGAAGCGCAGTCGGTCTAGGATCGATCCCCGTCGGTGGGCCTATTAGGCTAGTTCTCGCTCTAGCCAGTGTACCACGACTGATATATCAAAGGCCGTGGTATGTGCTATCCTGTCTGGGATGGTGCACATAAAAGATCGCTTGCTAGTAATGGAATTTTGTTTAGCGGGTTTCATCTCTATGACTGTCGAAATGACAAGCTGATGATTAATAAATCAATGTGCTATTAAACGAGCTTCCATTTCGTGTCATGTTTATGTCCCGAGTGAAATAATTTCACGAGCGACATAAACATGATTCAAAATGGTAGCGAGTTTGATATCCTATTTATTACCCATAATCGATCTTAAAGGGATATTCGTGAGTTTGCTGCAATTTTAAAGATACTATCGACTAACAGAAACTTTTTAACGATTGTAATGACATATCAAATATATTTTCCTGCATAAAATATTAGTGGCTGTATATTAAACGTGTTTCTAATCGTTCTAATATTTGTACTAGGTTAAATTTAATTTTATTTCCTAAAATATAATATGTACGAAATTATTTGGAGACAAAATTCAGTTCGGGCTTCTTACAAATATTAAGAGAACAGACACTCATATTCTAAACAAGAAACTATATTTAATATGTAAGTTTAATCGTAGAAATATTTTACTACTCGGAAACATCTTACAATGCAGCAAACTCAGGAATATCCCTTTAATTTATGTCACCCAACGCGTTTGGTTGGCGTTCCTGTAGTGCATCAATCGATGACGTCATCGTGTGACGTCGAAGTGTAACGTTCCACTTGGCGTTGTTGTGAGACATATCACTTTGATATGTACCAATATATTTTTTAACCATATGGGTAATACTTAATGTTACTATACCATAACTCGGGTGTCAGATCCTTCTAAAGCATTCCAAGCCCAAGATGGCGACTGGCTGGTGTCAGCAACACTAGCAGCAGCTGCGTCCTTGTGTAACTTTGACAAACCTGAACAGAGACCAATTTTATTATCACATTTAAAATCACATCTCAATACAACAGATTTAAAGGAATAGATGTGTTCTTTTAAAAAAAATGTGTTGTCGCTATATGTGATTGCTGAAATCGTTAAAAACATAGCCTTACAGTTACTTAGTTATATAAATATTTGGAGTCTAATTCACTAATCTCTCGCAACGTTTTGATCTTGCAGTGCAATGCAAAAATACTTGCAAGGACAAGGCGATGTTGCTAAAGTGAACTGTTAATTAGACCCCCCCCCCCCCCCCGGATTATTATCTAAGATACTCAAACTGTTACATGTATATTAATAACACATACATAGTTTACATACTTTAACAACCTTAAACATGTAAGTGAGCGTGTATACACCGACACGTAACTGAGCGTGTATACACCGACACGTAACTGAGCGTGTATACACCGACACGTAACTGAGCGTGTATACACCGACACGTAACTGCGTGTACATACAGGCAGATACAGTGTTTGAAACGTTTAAATGATGTACCAGTTCCTACAGTTGACTATGGCAATGAACAATGTCGTGCACTATTTAATTCCCTACAACACTTTTTTTTGCTGTGGACTATATTCGATTTTGTTTGCTCATGTTTTTGCCGTAGACATTTTCTTAATTGCAGATGTTGTGTATATAGTTTGACAAACTGTGACAGTAACCCAAAATCACGAACAGTGTGTGCAACATGTGACATTGTTACAAGAACTCACGAAGACCACTAATATGTAACTCACTTAAGTGCAGTGCGACAGAAGTCACAATGATAAAACATATCACATTATCAGAACACCATCAGAAAATCTGTTTGTATATTTTTAATAAATAATGCATAAGATATCGGCTTGACTGATATGCTAAACATACTGCAAGCACCATGAATATCGTAATTCTATATGAGACTTTTTATTTGGGTATTTTGACAAAGTACATGCTCTCATTAATGACTATCAAAACATAATTTTCAGATTTCGGGAATCAATTTTAAAATATTTTAAAAAGATACATAATGTGTTTACCCTTTTCCAGTCGTCTAAGAAAATATCTCCCAATGATATCCTCATCCTGTTGTACTTTCAATGTGATCTGCATCAGCATATTTGACGTGAGTACATCTAGTTTCTGCTTTGGTGTTTCAGTTGGTAATGCAGACGATGTAGTCGACCAAGGGTATCCATGAGACAACGTCGACTGCAGTGTCTTACTTTTAGACGTCTTCACCAGTGGAGGCTTGGGTGTTGTGTATCTGGAACTTGTGCTCGGTAGAGTTCTTGGCGTAGAATAGTCTGGACTGCTGCTTGGTGGACTCTTTACCGTTGTGGACCTAAGTCTCGTGCGTGTTGAAGTCCTTATTGGTGTATAGTTAGAACTCCTGCCTGGTGATGCTTTCAATGTAGTATAACTAGGAGTTTTGTTTGGCGGTGCCTTAACTGTTATATAGTTAGGACTCTTGCCTGGCGGTGTCTTGGGTGATGTGTAACCTGGTGGTGTTCTAAGTCGTATAGAGCTAGGACCCGTGCTTGGTGAAGTAATGGAAGTTATGTTTCTAGAAGGCTTAGTAGGTGATGTCCTTAACACTGTAAAGTTAGAACTCTTATTTGGCATCATCAGCGTTGTATAGCCAATACTCTGGCTTAACTCTGTACTTTGTGTTACATGGCTAGGACTATTGCTCGAAGATGTCACTGGTGTTCTATAACTAGCACGTTTGCTTGAAGGTATCCTTGATGCTGGTTTACCAGGACGTGTGCTTGAAGGTATCCTTGATGCTGCTTTACCAGGACGTGTGCTTGAAGGTATCCTTGATGCTGGTTTACCAGGACGTGTGCTTGATAGCGTTCTTGGTGTGGTGTAACTAAACGATTTGCTTCCAAATATTTTTAATGTCGTAAAATCTCTTTTATTAGTTGTAGGTGTTCTTAATGTTCCACCAATTGTTATGGACGTCGAGGTAACATTTTCTGATTTTGTCCAATGAGGAGTAGGTGGATCGTGTTGATCAAACGAAGGAGCATGCGTTGTTACTGTCTGTATTGTGTTAAGGTTTGTTCTCAACTCAGTGAGGGTGGATGTTGTGTGAACAGCACTAGTTGGAATGCTATTTTCTGAGTGGACTAGTGCTTGGTTTGTATTGTCTAGATCCAGCACCTCTTCACCCGGTAATACAGTAACAGTGCTACTAATTGTTGTTGGTGTAACATACGCCGATTCTGTTAGTGCATTTATTGTGCTTGAACTCAAATGATCACTAAATGGCAATGCTGTGGTGGTAACAGTGTTAACAAATACCAAAGTGTGATCGCTTGTTGGCAACTGTGATTGATCTGAATTATAAAACAAATAATCAGTGTCTATGACACTTTCGGAATTATCCATATTGAGTCTAGTGGTAACAGATGGAAGTAAATGACCATTCCAGTCATCAGAATTATGATCCATATTAACAGAATAAGCTGTGTCTTCAGCTACAATGGCATCAAGTACAGAGCCATCCAGTGCAGAAGATGCTAATGATGTTTCAGGACCGAACTCCAATACATCTTCCTTCTGGTGTGTGGTGGTATGTCTTTCCTTCATTGGCGAATTGGGTGTGGTTTCTATCTTAAAATGACTGTTTGATACTGAATGCAAATCTGACAGCAAATCACTAGCAGTATTCAAACCTGATGTAAAAAATGAAGTTTCGGGCAAAGCAGGTGTGCTTGTAGCAACGATATTCTGTAGTGGACTCCACCGAGAAGTTGTCTCAGTATCAAATAATAAGACATTTTCGTTTGCAGATGAATCTCCATTGCTCGACGACATCGTTGACAGTTTCAATATTTCATCATCTGATTCTGTATTAATGCTGTCGACAACAATCATATAAGAACTTGTTAGCGGCGAAATGATTGTAGGCTTTATTTCAGGAGTTGGTGGATTTCTCTTGAAATAGTTAAATACATCTGGGTCATCCCTGGCTGCCAAGTGATTAATAAATATCTGCTGTGAATCTGTTCCTCTGCTCTGTGTGGATTCACTTGGACTAACACTCATAACATCGGGTAAATCTAGTTCAGTTGTCAGCTGATTGCCACCACTGTATGGCGCAGTGGTTTTTAAATATGTTGATTTTTTCCCTTTGAAACCAGCCTTTTTGAGTGAAAACATATCTAGGTCTTCAGATGCCATGGTGTCAAAATATGTTGAAACTGCTTCTCCCGTATCGTCGTCTGTTAGTAACAAGGCATCACGGCCTTCAGTATATTCAGCTGTAGATGAAAGAGAAACCTGGGGAGAAGTAATTGTTGGGGAAATATTGCTGTTTACAGATGAAACACTCGCAGCACTAGCACTAGCAGTATCTGTGATCATGGATCCATATGACGAATGTAAATCATTTTGTGGATTACTAGTCACAACGTTTTTATCATAAACCATTACAGGACTTGTGATTTTGCTCGAGAAAGAGTTATCTGAATATGCTACGGACCTATCTATAATACTCGATTCTAGAGTTATGGTTGTTTCTACTATAGATGATTTATATTTAGTCTGTGAAATTTTAGGTTTATTTGCATTACTAATTTCACTAACATGAGCGAAAGATGCATCAATAGTCTTGGCTTCAAACTGTGAAGACTCTGGTCTTGAAGAGATCAATGATTGAATGTCCTGTTTAGATGTCCCAGACGGCAGGGTCATTCTGGACTGCAGTTGATTTGATGATAAACTTGGATCCACATCCAGTGATTGATCTTCAATCCAGCCTACATCAGATGTAGATATCTGAATATCCATTGAGTAAGCTTGCAGAGTGTAAACTGGAATCTCTTCAGATGCAGAAGGTGAAGAATAGAACTCGGGCTGTACAGTTGTGTCACCTGTTGAAGTCTCAGTATTATTTGTGTGTGCTGCGCTTTGCTTAATACCAGTGGAGTAATGGCTGCTTTCTAATGAAGATGACTGAATGAGACTGGTATGGTGTTGATTTACATATGTAGACAAGGATTCTGGAATTGCTGATGTCGGTGGATTTGACTTTTTTGTGCCCAATAATGGTGGACTTGCAAATTTCACTTTATTCTTTTTGACTGACGTTACTCGTTGAAGCACCTGTGAATAGGCCGCCATGCAATAAAATCAGTAATGTATCATACACGTTATTTCATTTGAAGGGTATTATACAAACCAGCAAACATAAACACATTCAATAAACAGAATGATAATATAAATTGTACTAAATTAATGGAGGGTTTATAATTTTATGTATAGTTTCTACTTCCAATACGTAATACATGTAGATGCATTAAAGTTACTTTGGTTCCATGCATAGATTTAATATTAAACATTAATTACATGAATTTCATGTAATAGTGCTTTACCGAATAAAGAACCGAATTGTTTAAAAAAAAAAAAAAAAAAATACTGATTTAAATGAATAAACAAAATTTCAGAAAAATGTTACGAGATATATTAAATAATTTATTTTTATTATTATTATTTTTTTTTTTTTAATTTAAATACATTTTAAAACAGATTTTATAGATAAAAAAATTAATTATTAAACAATCAACCATCCGCCCGACCCAAAACTCGTCCATCCGTCTGTCCGTACCTCCCTCCCTCCACCCATTTATCCATCCATCTGTCAACGCATTCATACATCCATCCATCCATTCACGCATCCATCCATCCATCAATCCATCCATGATCTATCCATTAACCCCCCCCCCCCAAAAAAAAACCCCATCGATTCGCCCATCGAAAACCCCCCCATCCATCTGTCTATTCACCCATGCATCGATCAATCAGTCAGTTAAACAGTAAGCAACTTTAAAAGACTGAACAGTGTGAAGTGTGCACCTTGACGCTGGTGACGAGCTGCAGTTCGTCAGGCGACAGTTCACCGAACGTGAGGGACGCATCGTCTGCAACCTATCAATCCATCCATTAATCCATCCATCCATACATCCACCCACCCATCCATCAATCCACACACCCATCAGTTCACCCACCCACGCAGGCAACAATCAGAAGACAACTTTAAAAGACTGAACAGTCTGACGTGTGCACCTTGACGCTGATGACGAGCTGCAATTCGTCAGGCAACAGTTCGCCGAACGTGAGGGACGCGTCGTCTGCTTCCCATTCATTCATCCATTCATCCATCCATCCATCCATCCACCCATACATCCATCCACCCACCCACGCATGCATCACTCAGAAGATAACTTTAAAAGAATGAACAGTCTAAAGTGTGCACCGTGACGCTGGTAACGAGCTGCAGTTCATCAGGTGACAGTTCTCCGAACGTGATAGCCGCGTCGTCTGCTGGCACGCGCCGCCCGTCCTCCTCCACGACGAAATGCTGCTCCACCACGTCTCCCTTCATGAACATCATCTCCACCAGCTGAAACAGTTTAACACTTCACTTTACTTTTCTTCACTACTGTATAGGATGAATTCCTTTTAATTATTATTATTATTTTTAAAAAACCCTACAATATCAGACTTTCCCAGGTCCATTAGCTATTTCTCGTTCCAGCCAGTTCACCACGACTGGTATATCAATAGTGCATGGTGCACATTAAGTCAATACTTTTCTTAATATGCAGGGGGAGTTGCTTCCCTCTATTTAGCAATTTTGAAATAGCGGGATCTGTTTTTAAGGTCGTTGGAAGATTTACTTTGTCAGTAATGACGCAACTACCTCAGTCGCGATTTAGTGAGTACGGTAGGTTATACATTTTTGGTTTATGTGTCCATTTGTTGCACTATTTCGGTTGAGAAACTGTTTAAACTAGTGCCACAAGTTTTGAATAACAGCTATATATAGGGTATGTAACAATTTTCGAACGTAGAAAGAACCACACTTTCCACGTCCGTTCGGACTAGTATATCAAATGCCGTGGTGCATATAAAATGTCCCTTGCTACTAATGGAACAAATAGCGGGTATTCTCGCTAAGACCATTCGTCAAAATTATCAAATATTTAACATCCAATAGCACATGATTAACAAATCAATGTGCTCTAGTGATGTCGTTGAACGAACCTAACTTTTTAGACAGGTCAGTACATACCACAGCCTTTCGTGTACCAGTATTGGGGTTAGGATAGGAAACAAAAGGCCCATGGGCCTAGACTTAGAAAAGAAATCAGATGAACAAAGAACATCTTATTTTTTTCTTTCTAATTTTTTATTATTAAAAATGTTATTTATTTATTTAATTTTTGTAACGCCATACTTGGTAGTTCCTACCAGTTCTGTATGCTATATACGAGCCTAGGATGTAACTACTCCAGGATTCTTAGAATTGAAAATTGGCGTAACCGATTTATGGGATACGCAAAAGAAATTAAGATTTTGATTCTGCATAACCCATTATTACTATGTAAATGGTGTTGTAAAAGTAATGCGCGAAAAAAGAAGTGTAACGCTAAATTACACTTAGACGAGCGACGCACGAACGAAATTATCGTTCTCGCTAAATTACAATTAGACGAGCAACGCACGAACAAAATTATCATTCTCGCTAAATTACACTAAAACGAGCGACGCACGAACGAAATTATCGTTCTCGCAACTCTCAGAGGCCTGTACTCACCTTAACCGATATATCATCAGGTGCGATAGATCTCATAGAACGTTTCACAATGCGAGGACTGAATCTCTTCTGTAGTCCGATTCTATAACTGACTTCGAGACCTGCAGAAAAACAAAGACATTTGATAAATCAGCTAATAAGGTACCACACAATCTTCTGGCCAAAGCAAAACTTATTTTTAAATTGATGAATATAGTCTTATTATTTTAAAACTATTACAAACATTGCAATGGTTATATGAAATACACTTTTGCTGAACAATCTGTGCATTGGCTCCCATTTTTGTAGGGGGGGGGCAAGCTGATTTATGCCCAAATCTGGATAACAACATTTATTCATATTAGCATTACTGCCAAACAGCTATATAGGGTTGCGAACGAATCACTGCGCCTTTTGATATGGTGAAATTGTTTTAGGTCAGCTGATTTTGTTCGAATATCTATTGGTTTTGCTTGAATTTGAGGATTTGCTTCAGCACTGGGGGGGGGGGGGGGGGGGGGGGGGAGGCAGTTGCCCCCACCTGTAGTCCTATCTCGTACTATAATTAATTTATGTAACGAATACACATGTGTAGAATATTGGCATAAATACACATCAAATATATTAAACATACATGTACATATATATTTTCCCAGCCGGACTGTTACGTGATTGTGTTGCTACCAGGCGAAAAGATAATAACAAGTATGGTGTTTCAAAATACACTGTAACAGTGTTGTATATACTACGTGTTCGCTCCAAATAGGGGGTGGGATATGGCTCAGTGGTACAGCGCTCGCCTAATGCGCGATCGATCTAGGATCGATCCCTGTCGGTGGGCCCATTGGGCTATTTCTCGTTCCAGCTAGTGCTTCACAACTGGTGTAACAAAGGCCGTGGTATGTACTATCCTGTCTATGGGATAGTTCATATAAAACATCCTTTGCTGCTAATTGAAAAAGAGTAGCCCATGAAGTGGCGACAGTGGGTTTCCTTTCTCAATATATGTGTGGTCCTTAACCATATGTCTGATGCCATATAACCATAAATAAAATATGTTTTTGAACATAAAACAGTATTTATTGTGTATAAATATATTTATTACAAATTTCAGCATTGAGATTCATGGTTTAGCATCAAGTGTCTTGAACGATTGCTAGTTAACTTCCATTCTTTCTCAGGACTATTTTGGCATATTTGTACCCCATCTGTCATGGTTCAGTGAAATTTTGTTATTCCAGATATGAAAACAAATCCTGTAACATTTTCTGTAATCTATCTTTATATGGCTCTTTTCAGTTCATTCAGCGTGTGCTTTATTCTTTGCTAACCATGAAACAGAGCACAACCACTTTAAAGCATGGCTCGAAACTGACACGAGCAAATGCTGCTCAGAATGCACAATATACTTTCTTCATAATCAGTTTCATAAGCAGATTTTGCTTTCCATCTTATTTTTGACAGTATTTCATATTTATCGAGAATTCTTAATTTTCATGTGTTCATATAAATCTTAAGGTTTTTTTTTATCCACGTGTGTCTCAAGTATTCCATATAGCTACTTAACAATGTACACACCAGTCTACTTTTGATACTAATGTCTACATCTGCTTTTCAATTTCCACCAATTGCTTCTCGCACCACAGAATTAATTTCAAGCCTAACTCATTGGCGTAACCAGGATTTTAAAGGAGAGGGAACCACACTGAGTCGTGTTATGGGCCGGCATGAAAATAAAACAAAGTGGTGTGACTGAGGGGAACACGACCCCTACGACCCCCTCTGGCTACACCAATGGTTCTTGCTGTGGCATAAATGCTTTTTATCCTTACCTTGTTTAATCTGTTCAGCAACATCTGTAGACAGAATGTCCAGACCATTAGAATCGAAGATAAACAGCAGCAGAAAGTCCTCCAGCACTAGCTTGTTCTTAGGAATAATGGTTGTCAACGCTGGCGACGCTGACGTCTGCACACGTTCACCCGGTGTGGGATGTCGCTGAGAGAAGTCATCAACCCCTCTCCTACGATTAGTCGTTGAGGTAGGAGAGGTGTCCTCATACTGCCCCCTGTCTCTGTCGACCTTTACGTCAGCAGACGTTCTGTCGTTCTCCTGCTGTGACGTTCCCGGGAGCCTGGTTGAATCAGTTGTACTACCCAGCGATGAGGAAGGCGGTGGATTTGGTTCTACAGTTTCAGATTTGCTTGAAAGATTATTCCTTTCATATAATATATTGTTCAAGTCATGTGATACTTGTGAAGACAATGTGTTCACGTCTCTCGCATCAGAGAAACCATGTATTGTGTCAGAATATACAGACCAGTCGTGGCCTTTTAGGTTAGATGCAGTCAAGCTGTTCGACACCTCACCAAATGAATCATGATCCAACAGACTCTTAAGAAAGTTCATTTCAAGGGACATATTCATATTATTTGTGGCAGACATCGCCACTGATGGCGCAGACGATGGTACCAGATTAATCTCTGGAGTGGCCGTGAATCCATGGATTTTATTTGAGATATCCACGAATGATGCATCTAGGTTATTGCCGTCAGTAATCACGTGTTGTTTGGTGACTCCTGGGAATCGAAATTCCGGGATCTCTGGACTGAATGAGTTTACTCTAATGAAATCAGTGTTATCCAAGCTAACACTGCTCGCCATCGTCACATCATTTTCACCTATATGTTTAGTAGAACCTTCTCCATTTCTAGATATCACATCATCTTTACCCATATCATAACCTGAACCCTCTCCAATAATAGCTATCACACCATTTTCACCCTTTCTATTGCTAGCTGCAACATCGTGTTGACCTATACCATCAGCTGAACCGTCTCTACTGCTAGCTGTCACGCCATGTTGACCTATACCATCAGTTGAACCTTCTCCATTGCTAGTTATCTCATCACGTTGATTTATACCATCAGCTGAACCCTCCCCACTGCTACCTGTCACATAATATTGACCTATACTATCAGCTGAACCCTTTTTATTGTTAGTTGTTAGTTCAAATTGACCTATACCATTAGCAATATCCTTTCCAGTGCGAGGCGTAACATCATGGTCGTTACCGTAATCATTGTTAGCTAGAAGCAAATGCAGTTGAGAGTCCTGAAGTGATGAAGCTTGGCTAGTAACTGTCATGGGTGAAGCTATGGTTTCAGACCAGATTTCTGTTTTCTTCACTTGGGAATGGTCTACAGATTTAGCTATTAGGTCAGAATTCTTAGACTTTTGAGAAGATTCATCAGTTGTCATTTCGAGAGTTTCTAGTTGTAAACTTCTGTTATTTACAACAGTTTTAACATAATGTGTTGAAACTGGAATTGGAGATGAATCTGAATTCGTGATTGATTTGGGTGTTTTTTCATCAGGTGATAATGTGTGCCAAGTATAGGATTTAGATTCTAATTCTTGTGCTGACTTCTGACTAGATCTAGTTACCAGTGTGCTAACACGTCTGGGTACATTCGTAGTTTGTCTGGAAATACCATATAGCGTATTATTGCGCATCAAACGTCTCATGTTATTCAAATATTCTTTCACACGTTTGTTAAATTCATTGATACGTTCTAGACTTGGTATTGGCACATCAGGACTTCTATAATGTTCATAAGGTGGAACAGACTTCAGGAACATAAACCGTGGCATGGGGTGGCTTACTTTATGGGTCTTTAAAGTTTGGCCCTGAAAAGTGTTGCTTGTAACAAAAGTAGATAACTGATTTATCATGTTATTTACAGTCTCAGTCGGGAGGTTAATGGTGTTACTTGGTGTAAGCAAATCAGCCGGCTTTTCCGAAGAAGGTGGCAAATTATCTTCTTCAACATTTTGTATTGTTGTTCCAACATATTTGTCCTCGTTTTCAAAGTTTTGAGCGTTATTGCTAAACTGTGGGTCCTCATTTCGTGCTGAAGTTCCAAATTTGTCTTGGTCTATTTGAAATGTTTGTTTTGTTGTACCCATTGATGCTATATGGTCAGTCCTTGAGGTGTGTTTCATTTCAGGACTTTGGTATTTTGTGTCAGATGATGTAACATCAATTTCAGCACCATGCTCCATTGATCCACTGGATGTAGTATCAACCACAACACCATGTACCCTCCCTGTGTTACCAACTTCAGCCCCTTGTATTATCCCTGAAGCGTCATCATCTTCAACGCCAATTCCAGTTGTTCCCAGAGATTCATCACCTCCAAATCCCTGCACTCCTGTTCCTAGTGTATTATCAACTTCAAAGCTACGAACTGGTGTACCTGGTGTGACATCAACTTCAAAATCATATATGGTTGTTCGTGGTCTGTCTTGAGCTTGAACACCATATACTGTTCCTGGTTTATCTTCAACATCAACGTCATGTACTACTCCCGGTGTACTATTGACGTCGCCATCACGTGCTGTTGTTTGTTGTCTTTCATCATCCTCTACATCATGTTCTGTTTTTGATGTGTCATCAGCTTCGACGCCTTGTCCTGTTCCTGGCGTGCTCTCAATGTCATCGCCATATATAGCTGTTCTTGGTTTGTCTTCATCTTCAACATCGTGTTCTGTTTCTAGTGTGTCACCAATGCCAATGTCTTGTACTATTGCTGGTGTTTCTTCACTTCTAATACCTTGCACTGACCTGGTTGTGTTTTGAAATTCAACAGCATGGACTATGTTTGGTGCGTCGTGAACGTGTACTGTTGTCCCTGGTGTGTCTACAACTTCAACGCTTTGTACTGTTGATTCAGTTGATGTGGTGTCAGTTTTAAAATCACCTGATGTTGTTTCAAATGTGTCACCCACTTGAGCAAGAAGAGATGTGGATTCCAATGTGAGGTCTTTCATCTGAACATTTAGTTCTCCAGTGCCAGATAATGTATCCGCGAATTTGGCACCCATATCTGTTGTTGCAAATGACTGAAAATCACCCTTTACAGACATCCCTGGAGCAGACGAATAAATCATTTCTGAGTCTTCGTTGTGAATTGCTGCGTTATTTGTGAATATTTCCCTTTTTATGTCACTAGAAACTGTTGTTCTGGAGGATGACTGATCATCCGATAACAGTGTATTGTCATCTTTACCGGATGATGTTTCAGATGATATTTCATCACCTGAAATGGTGTTCCAAATGTTACTATTTGTAGTCGGACCTCCTCGTGACCGAAAATAATTCTTCGTAGTGTGGAATGGAAATACAAAACCCGACTTGGACAGAACAGACTTTGAGACATGTTTATTTGTTGGTGTGGGGAATTTGTTTGTCATTCCATGACTCTTGCGATAATAGACAGACGTTATCTCATGCGTTGTGGTATTCATAGACGAATCGTCATTTACTGGCCTACTTTTTAACCGCTGCATTTCACCATCAAGATCCTTTTCTGCTGAAAATCTTTTAACATGCAGGTTTATACGATCAATATGCAGTTCACCTGGTTTTACAGTAGGTGTAACAAATGTCTGTATCTTGTCGTGGTCACTTCTGCTTTGGCTATCCGATAAAGAGGGTAGTTTTGACTTGTGAATGTTTGCTTGATATTCAAGACTGCTTGTGGACATAGTATGGGATCTCTGGAACTTGTCATGATCAGTTCTACTGTTCGATAAATACATCAAGTTTGATCTGTAAATGTTTCCTTCATAATAACTGTTACTTGTGGACACAGTACGAGACGTCTGTGTCGGAGAATGTCTCAACAAGGTCTGTACAGTAGTGATGGTCGACTTTGCTACTGGCCGTTCAGCTTGTGAATCTGTCCACGCGAACTCTGGCGTTGCCATGGAGATGTGTGTGCTAGACATGACTGGAGGAATGAACGAGCTTTCCAAGTCGTGTAGAGGCGACTCTCTCATTCCCAGACTTGGATCTGAAAATACAATTTAAAAAATAAATTTTAAATATATTAACGATCAAAAGAAAGTATATCGATAAGGCTTCTTTTTTTTCCTTCTTTTTTTCAAAATAGTAAAATGAAACAAAACACAAGTTGATGCAAGAGTTGTATTTCGAAATTATAATCATTTGGCGAGATATGAACATAAACAGTAATCACAATCAAATGTGAACATTACTGTTCACAAACAGCATTAAAGGTAAAATGTGCGATTTCACATATACATTTTCGGTATATTTTATTTTATTTGATCGTCAGTATATAATATGTAATCTGGTTATTAATCTATATACAGAGACGTCCATTGATTCCATTAATAAACATCAATGTTTAGATGGAACTGTTGATTTTATGATTTTATAAAGTCAAAACATATATTAGTCCACTTTTGTATTTTATTATAATGATCCTAATGATAATAATAATAATAATAATAATAATAAAAATAATAATAAAACAATATTTAAATGCAACCGTTGATTTTATGAAGTCAAAACATATATTAGGCCAATAGTGTATTTTATTATAATTATTTAAATATTTTATACAAATTGAATACGAAATTTAAAACTTTATATTTTGAGTATTAGAAGAAAACTGTTAACTTTGATACATGTCTTACTTTTAAAATGACGCCGAGTACACAATGGTTTATGTGATGGTCTCTAATCACAATTTATCGAATTGTTGGCGTTATTTGTTGATTTCAGACTGGAACCGTAGGTTTTCAATGAGTTTAGTAAAACCTTGGTGCTAATTAAAGAGGTAACTAAAACCACAGGTATAGTGAACTCTTGATCTTTAACCAGGTTTCAGGCTGGAACCATAAGTATGGTCAATAGAGGGTTTCTAATTGCTTTACTGAAAAACTGGTGCTAATAAAAAAAAAACATTACTAAAAATATTGGTATGATCAAGTGATGGTCTCTAACCATTATTTCTTGAATGGTTGGTGCTCAAACGCTTGAAAAAAGAACGTTATCATGATTCGTGACAGAATAAACATAACAAAGTTCATTGTCAAAAGGACGTTATCATGATTCGTGACAGAATAAACATAACAAAGTTCACTGTCAAAAGGACGTTATCATGATTCGTGACAGAATAAACATAACAAAGTTCACTGTCAAAATGCATAGATTATTTCTAATTGGTTTAGTGAAAAATTGCAAATCAAAAAGAGTAGCCCGTGAAGTGGCGACAGCGGGTTTCCTCTCTCAATATCTGTGTGGTCCTTAACCATATGTCCGACGCCATATAACCGTAAATAAAATGTGTTGAGTGCGTCGTTAAATAAAACATTTCCTTTCCAACCAGGGTTATTTTTTTCTTGAATGGTTGGTGCTTGAACACTTAAAAAACCACACACAAAAAGCACAAAAACCCCCACCACCAAACAATCTCTGGGCGTTATCATTTTGACTCGTGAGAGAACAAACACCACAAAGTTTACTGTCAAAATGCATCACATGTAAAAACCATTCGAGCCAATTCCTGCTGAACACAAGGAAGTTGCGACATTGGACGTCAGTCACAGCGACAACTCTACCATGTTTGGTGCTCGCTGTTAGACACATATGTGCAAATTGAATTTGCGACGTTTATTAAATTCAAGGAGAGGAAAATTCGCCGTGTTAGAATGCTAAACAGCGCGGTCGATTATCTACACTTCATAAATGTGTAGTATTTAGCAAACTGTTTGCTCAAGCACACTGTTGTGGGCTTAATATTTGTGAAAGCCTAATTAGAACACGATCAGCAAAGATGGGCGTTGAGCTGATTTCCACGTTTTGTTTGAAATGTAAATTACAACTGACGTTTTTCTTCTTTAAATTTTTTTTCCCCTTTTTTAGACTTTAGCAGAAAAAAAAAGAACGAAACACAAATTTAGTTAGCTTCATCATGGTTTTCGACTTTGCGACAAAAACGTTAATTATTGAAGAAAAAGGTGCAGATGCTTAAAAAGAAGAATCATTAATATAAATAATTACCTGAGTGGGTGAGAGTGAATGAATGAATAAATGAATGGACGGAAGGATGGATGGATGGATGATGGATGGATGGATAGATGGGTGGAAGGATGATGGATGATGGATGGATGGACGGATGGATGGATGCATGGATGATGGATGGATAGAAGGATGCACGGATGGATGGATGATGGATGGATGGGTGAATGGACGGAAGGATGGATGGAAGGATGATGGATGGATGGGTAGACAGACGGAAGGATGGATGGATGGATGACACTCCAGCACTAACAATAGATTAGTTATTGGCTGTCAATCTATAACAGTGTATAACAATTCTTATCAATTATGTAGGCCTATACACGTTTTTAAATGAACTATATTTTTTTTTGTCCCTTTATTTCACCAGTTCAGTGAATCAGACTATATTGTGATATCGAGAACAAAACAATCGCACGTCTGTCCCGCTATTTCACCAGCTCAATGAATCAGACTATATTGTGATATCGAGAACAAAACAATCGCACGGTCCCACACATGCAATAATACGACCACACTAACGTTTTTGCATGCATGAATGTCGTAAAATATGCCTTGGGGTCCGTCTATGTAGTACGTACGACATTGAGAGGGGAGGGGGTCCAGTCCAATGCGTACACGGGGAGGGGGGGAGGGGGGTCAGGACAGACGCGTACGTACGCAAAAAGCCATTATATTGTCAATTTGAGTAGAAATACATGCACGCTTAGTGAAAATCAAAACACCACTGTACATGTAATTTAGTTGGGGGTTTTCTGGGTATCACATTTCATGTACTAAATCAACACATGCCAAACTTCATTACTACTAATAAAAAAAAATCAACAATTAAACAAACATATTTTTCACTTTCATTCCTATTGGATGCGTATGCGTGGGAGGGGGGGGGGGAGGGTCTGGCCTTAGCGTATGCCATGTGTACGGGGGAGGGGGGGGATGAGATATACAAATTATTTATATTTTTTTGCGTACGTACTATATGGACTACCCATTGTTACTAATAGAAACATTTAGCGGGTTTCCTCTCGAAGACTATGTCAGAATTACCAAATTTTTGACATCCAATAGTCAATGATGGATAGATCAGTGTGCTCTAGTGGCGTCGCTATGGACATCCAAGGTAGACAGTTTCACCTGGATTGTTACTAGTAATCGATAATGCAGTACACGGCGATTAACAGCAGAACTGTGCGTACAACTGCTTTATATTGGCTGTTCCATCGCTTGCCTCCATCTCTTCATGGGCAAGATTTAGCTCTGTCGGTTGAGTACTCGCTTGCGGTGCTTGCGTCGCAGGATCGAACCATTTCGGTGGATCCATTCAGCTGATTAGGTTTTTTCTCCTTCCACCCAGTGCACCACAACTAGGCAAAGGCCGCGGTATGTGCTTTCCTATTTTGGAAAGTGCATACAAAAGATCCCTTGCTGCATTAGGAAAAATGTGGCAGGTTTCCTCTGATGACTATGTTTCAGAATTACCATATGTTTGACATCCAATAGCCGATGATTAATTAATCAATGTGCTCTAGTGGTTTTGTTAAACAAAACAAACGTTTTAACCATATCTTTCTAAAAAAATATAGATTTAACATATGGATTTTGATGGCACTTTGTTATGAACTTTTTTTAATTTACACATATTTTTCGCCAACCAAATTGTTATGCGAGTTCGTATGGGTTTAAAAGTTAATGGGGGTTTTATGAGTTAAGAGTGAGTCCCGTGTAAAGTGTATTAAAGGAACATTCCTGTGTTTGCTGCATTGTAAGATGTTTTCTAATAAAATATTTCTACGATTAAACTTACATATTAAATATATTTTCTTGTTTAGAATATCAGTGTCTGTATATTCAATGTGTTTCTGGTAGTCTTAATATTTGTAAGAAGCCCAAAGTGGATTTTGTCTTCAAATAATTCGTACGTACGAAAAAATCTTTTTTAGGAAATAAAATGAAATTTAACTTAGTACAAATATTAAAATGATCAGAAACACGTTTAATATACAGCCACTAATATTTTATGCAGAAAAATATATTTAATATGTCATTACTGTTTTGACAGTGATTCATGAATGCATGCCATCATAGCTATATATATATATATATATATATATATATATATACGTGTGTGTGTGTGTGTGTGTGTGTGTGTGTGTGTGTGTGTGTGTGTGTGTGTGAGTGTGAGTGTGTCTGTGTGTGTGTGTGTGTGTGCGTGTGCGTGTGCGTGTGCGTGTGCGTGTGCGTGCGCGTGCGTGTGCGTGTGCGTGTGTGTCTGTGTGTGTGTGTGCGTGTGCGTGTGTGTGTGTGTGTGTGTGTGTGTGTGTCTGTGTGTGTCTGTGTGTGTGTGTGTGTGTGTGTGTGTGTGTGTGTGTGTGTGTGTGTGTGTGTGTGTCTGTGTGTGTGTGTGTGTGTGCCAATGAGCGATATCCTGTGCTGGTTTGATTTAGCAAACTAGTCTGGGAGTGGCAGTCCTCTTTGAGCGGTGCAGGAGGAATGTATTGTCCAGTACAATATCTCCTCGGGAGTGGCTGTCCCCCTATAGGGGAGAAACTAGATATATTCATGGAATCAACCATTATTTGTTTTCCAAATGCCCATTCGAATTTTTTTTAAGAGTGTCTGGCAGTTCCTTCCATTTTTTCACAGCATTCACACTAAAGGAACCGGAGCCAAAAGACTTAAGCTTCTAGTAGGTTTTGCTGGCTAGAACGAAGATACATAGATGGTTGATAGACCTGTAGGAGCTCACACAGATAAATAGGTATGCCATGGACAAAATCTCATAGTCCACTCGTGCTGGGATTGGTAGCCGATGAAGAGTCTTCAACAGTAGCTTTGTCACCTTCACTGAACACGTTTTAGATGTATTTTAGAGTAATTGTATCTGTACTTTCCAGTGAAAGTAAGTCAAAACATACTGAAGGCCACCTGCATTTGATAGGTAACACTTGAGTAACAGACGTCATCACTGTGCACCAGATATACTCTATTCAAAGTGCATGCCAGTCTGGGATTACATCTGTTGAAAAAACCTGTTTTGATTGGGTCACTACTCATTAGGAATTTGACCTGCATACTTGAAATATTTTACCACAAATGGATAATACCCATATGATACCAAGTGATAAATATTATTTAAATATGATACTAGGTGCTAAATATTATTTAAATATGATACCAGGTGTCAAGCAATATACGAATTATGCATATTAAGTGCACGTGCAGATAGTGCCACGTGACAGTTGTGGTTCTTTTTGAGATTTAATTCTGACATTAGTTGGCGATTTTCTATGGTCACGTTGAGAAGTGTTGGAAAGGAGTACACACTTGGATGTATGGTGGTCGAGTGGCGTGGTGCTGGTCGCCTGGTTCAATGAACGGGGTATTTTGCTTATGTGACTTGACTGACCAGAATAAACGAATTCACAACCCACAGCGAGTCGTTGTCCCTTAGTGGTATCATCGGCGACGTATAATGTGGCTGTTACAGTAATAAAGAGGGTTACAGTTGTTTTTGTTTGTTGGTTAGTTTTGTTTGCTGGTTTTGTTTTGGGTTTTTTTTTTTTAAGGTGGGTGGTAGCACCCCATGTAATTTGTATAATCTTTATAGATAAACAACTAATACTTTTCAGATGAGTTTTTAAGGTGGGTGGTAGCACCCCATGTAATTTGTATAATCTTTATAGATAAACAACTAATACTGGGTTTCAGATGAGTTTTTAACGTGGGTGGTAGCACCCCATGTAATTTGTATAATCTTTATAGATAAACAACTAATACTGGGTTTCAGATGAGTTTTTAAGGTGGGTGGTAGCACCCCATGTAATTTGTATAATCTTTACAGATAAACAACTAATACTGGGTTTCAGATGAGTTTTTAACGTGGGTGGTAGCACACCATGTAATTTGTATAATCTTTATAGATAAACAACTAATACTGGGTTTCAGATGAGTTTTTAAGGTGGGTGGTAGCACCCCATGTAATTTGTATAATCTTTACAGATAAACAACTAATACTGGGTTTCAGATGAGTTTTTAAGGTGGGTGGTAGCACCCCATGTAATTTGTATAATCTTTATAGATAAACAACTAATACTGGGTTTCAGATGAGTTTTTAAGGTGGGTGGTAGCACACCATGTAATTTGTATAATCTTTACAGATAAACAACTAATACTGGGTTTCAGATGAGTTTTTAAGGTGGGTGGTAGCACCCCATGTAATTTGTATAATCTTTACAGATAAACAACTAATACTGGGTTTCAGATGAGTTTTTAAAAAACGTATTTGTTTATTACGCTGTGACTATCACTTGTGTCAAGTGAAATGTCGTACATGTATATTGATGGGTTTAAGATGGTTCCTAACTTTGAAACTGAAACTGTATTCAGTACATGCAGGCCGTCAGACGACAGCACACGAGGAATAATTAATGTACAATGAATATTTAAAATGATAACATAACAAGAGTCAGGCGCTATTGCGCGGGTTTGGGGGATCGCAGCAAATGTTGTTTTAAAATTTGAAAATATATGAGCATGACCCAAAGACACCTGGGATCGAATACCCTTGCTCAGAGCAAATTTTCTTGTTGAAATATATTTTCCTCGGGAGCATGATTCGAACTCCCTAAAAATATTCGCTCGCCACAGTCTAGACCCCTCCTGCATAATTTCCTGCGAACACATCTGGGAAATCTTCATAAAATATATACAGACATGATTCAAACTAAGTATATACATACTACTTTAAATGAGTACAGACATACACACTGTGTATACACACGCACACCGCTGTCCTCACCACGTGGTCTTTAACCAAACTGTGATATTATAAAGTGTGTTCATCTTTAATTGCTGTCTTTCCTAAATGAAGATGGTTAAACAAAGATAAATCCATTTAACAAACACGAGCACTTCGCACGGCGATGATAACCACACAGTATATTTTGATGACAAATACGATAATCTAATGTAAATCTGGATTTAACACTGTTATTACCCTGATACCAAACACTGGCCTTGCTTTGCATTGCGACATTCCTGTAACAATGTGTGCAGATTCCAGATACACACAGTATTTGTGCTGCACGTGTATATATTCAGGTGATAAAATATGCTATAATTATTTATATTGATATACGCCAGTAATGGCGGTGGTGTCAATACAAACCGAGGGTGTATTATAATTATATGGAGACAAGGCAGGAACACTCTTACAAGTGGCAGAAGCAGACGAACTCAAATATGATAAACTTTTCCCCTAAATCTCCGACACAAATAATTAAACTATACCATTAAAGAAAGGAAAGAAGTAATTATGTTTTAGTTTAACATCACCTCAGTACAGTTGCTGTCTAACATATGGTTATTTAGACCTTTGGTTGAAAGAGAGAGAGAGAGAGAGAGAGAGAGAGAGAGAGAGAGAGAGAGAGAGAGAGAGAGAGAGAGAGAGAGAGAGACAGACAGACAGACAGACAGACAGACAGACAGACAGACAGACAGACATGCAAAGTGACAGCCAGAGATAGACATAGAGAGACAGGCAGAGACAAACAGATAGAGACAGAGACAGACACAGAGAGAGAGAGACAGCGACAAAGTGAGAAAAAGACAGAGAGAGACAGAGCGAGAGAGAGAGAGAGAGAGAGAGAGAGAGAGAGAGAGAGAGAGAGAGAGAGAGAGAGAGAGAGATAGAGTGGGGGGGGGGGCAGATAGGCAGAAATACGATCTCATACACTGTTTATAGACAGGACAATACATACCATGACTTTTATGTACCAATCGTGGGACACTGACTGGGTTGGAGTTCAAATAACGTCTAACCGACTACGAACTTTGGCGTTGTTAATTTTGTTTTATTCAAGACACGGGGTGAACATCTCTACGTTCACAACTGGTGAACACTGACACTGAACACAGTATTTCATGTTCACGGTTAGTATTTATATAGGCGTCAAACATATCGCGAAATAATAACTGATGACAAAGTTAATATTAATGAATAATCGTGTTTTAAAAATAATAAAGTTCTTCGAGAAAGGTGAAAACAGAACTTTAACCAAGCAATGTAAAAAGGACATGTTTAATTGCGTTACCGGCCTCGGTGGTGTCGTGGTTAAGCTGGTTGGTACATGGTTCGCAGCCCGGTACCGGCTCCCACCGAGAGCGAGTTTTAACTACTTCGTGGGTAGGTGTAAGACAACTACACCATCTTTTCTCTCACTAACCACAAACAACTAATCCACTGTTCTGGACAGACAGTCCAGATAACTGAGGTGTGTGTTTGAACCTTAATTGGATGTAAGCACAAAAATAATTTGAAATGAAATGAAATTGCGTTTTACAGACCCTTCTCTCTAAAGAAAACTAGCTGAACAGCTGAAACTGTTTTCGACTACTCGATAATTCCTTCTTGGTTTAGTACTCTCAGATAATTAATTTTGTTTTCGTTACTACATTACTACCCACGCAATCAACAGGAAGTGTTTGCGTGCTTTGATCTCAATTAATGATTATATTACGGAGCGGAGCGGATAATTCTATCATGCTCATATACCACTAAGGTTTCGAGCATGTCTATTCCGGGTCCTGCTTCTGGATAGCCAGGGGCATGACTCGGGACTTAATTATTATATTACACGCATTTTGAAAGCGAAAACAAACCACTATTAAAGTTACGTCATCATAAGGGTCGAACTACTCTATTAGAAATACGGGCCGCCTGGTGCGCGGTCTGTCTAGAATCGATCCCCGTCGGTGGGTCCATAGGGCTATTTATCGTTCCAGTCAGTGCATCACGCCTGCTATATCAAAGGCTGTGGTATATGCTATCCTGTCTATGGGATAGTGCATATAAAAGATCCCTCGCTATTAATGCAAAAATTGTAGCGGGTTTCTTCTCTAAGATTATATGTCAGAATTAGCCGATGATTAATAAATAAATGTGCTAGTGGTGTTGTTAAACAAAACAAACTTTTTAAAACTATTGGAAACACTTCATAAACTATGTAGACGATGTTGTGTGTGTGTGTGTGTGTGTGCGTGTGTCTGCGCGCCAGTTTCTCTACGTGCATTTGTACATGTATGTGTTTCTGTGTGTGTATGTGGCGTGCGTGTATATATGCGTGTGTATGTATCTGTGTGTGTGTGTGTGTATGTGTGTGCGTGTGTCTGCGCGCCAGTTTCTCTACGTGCATTTGTACATGTATGTGTTTCTGTGTTTGTATGTGTGGCGTGCGTGTATGTATGTGTGTGTATGTATCTGTCTGTGTGTGTGTGTGTGTGTGTGTGTGTGTGTGTGTATGTATCTGTGTGTGTGTGTCTGCGCGCCAGTTTCTCTACGTGCATTTGTACATGTATGTGTTTCTGTGTGTGTATGTGTGTCGTGCGTATATATGTGTGTGTATGTATCTGTGTGTGTGTGTGTGTGTGTGTGTGTGTCTGTGTGTATGTGTGTGTATATATGTATCTCTGTGTGTGTGTGTGTGTGTGTGTGTGTGTGTCTGTGTGTAAAGAATGAATGCGTGTGTGCGTAATGAGTGTGAATGCAAGTGTATGTGTATGTGCGTGCGTGTGTTAGTGTGTGGGTTATGTAAGTTCTTTTTACAGCTGTGTGTATAATTATGTATTTAATATCTGGTATGTATATGTGTCTGTGTGTGACTGATATATCAAAGGCCGTGGTATGTGCCATCCTGTCTGTGTGATGGTGCATATATACAATATACCTTGCTACTAATGGAAAAATGTAGCGGGTTTTCTCTCAAAGACTATAATGTCTGGCATCCAATAGCCGATGATAAATAAATCAATAAGCTCTAGTGGTGTCGTTGTACAAAACAAACTTTAACAATCAATCAACAAGAGTAGCACGTTGAGTGGCGGTAGCGGGTTTCCTCTCGTGTTTTCGGTGTGACCCTTGAACCACAATATATCCGACGCCTTATAACTGTAATTAAAAATGTGCAGTGCGTCTTTAAATACAAAATTCCTTCCTTCTGTGTTTTTTTTACCGTTTGTCTAGGCGCCTGGTCACGAAACACACACTACACAGGCCGAGTAACTGCCACACAGCAACGACCATTTCCTCATTCCACCGTTTTATGGACGGCGTCGGCCATGACAATGTCTGGAATATCTTTGTTCCTCATTTGCTCCAAATTATTCCGAGAACGCAAAATGAGCATATTTTAAGTCGTAACTACTACACGGATAAATGTTATCACGGTTTATTTGGCAAGTGAATGACACTATTTTAGGAATGGGATTGATTGTAAACAAATATGGAAGATAGTAAACGACATACTTTGTAAAGCAAATTATTTGTTTACAAGCATTGTGTCCTATTTATTGCAAACATTTTACATTTTTGTTAATGTTGGTATAGGTTGGGGTTTTTTCTTAACAATGGTGGCAAATATAATCTTCAAACAGAAAATTCAATGTACAATGTATTTATATTCTTAGTATATAGCTAATAAATACTGGTGAATAGAACTAATTTTTACAGCTCTCTCGTAACGGTTAATTACCTTATAATAGATAGATAGATAGATAACTAGTTTAACGTGCTCATATACCACTAGGGTTTCGAACACGCCCGTCCAGAGTCCCACCTTCGATAAGATCGGTGGCCTGACTCGGGATGGGGGGCACCTTATAATAGATTGATTTTTTCTTCAATGGATTAGAAGCCAGTTGAACATATGTTCGTAATAACTTTTTATGTTAACCTGCCTTAATATGGTATTTGAATGTTTTTGCAACGGATTAAAAACCAGGGTAAAGGTGTTTCTCCATAAATACAGTATGGATAGGCAGGAATATCATTGCTGAGTAATGGCAGAGTTAATGGATGTTCGTTTTAAGGAATTGCTTCTAGCAAAGAAGGCCAGTGATGCAAAGTCGGTGTTGATGCTGAAAGAGAATATTTCCAATTGATGGATGAGTTGAAGGAAGCTTGTTCGGCCAAGTTAAAAACTGGTAGACAGTACTACATTTTGGGACGGTACGAAATACTCCAATGTGGTGACGTTTAGAAGTTAATTCGTAAGCGTGCCAAATTGACAGAGGAACCAATATACTTTGTCAACATTGATGAAATGTATGACATCATTAAGCGTGTTATAAAAATCCCTTGCTGCTAGTGATAGAAAAATGTAGCGGGTTTGTTCTAAGACACAAGCTTTATCTGTCATTTGGGTGTATACAGCATTATGACAAATGAACATGTAAAAGATAAAGTTTGAGATCTTAATACAAACAATATGTTAAATACTTCAAACAGTATATGCAATTTAAAGAGCTCACATGGTATAAACATAAAAATTAGTAATTGGTTTTTGTGTTTTAAAATGTTATTGAATATTGTGATATCAACAATTACATTGATCAGTTCTATACATTGTTTACAAGTATATTATATCCGTTTACATTTGCCAAGTACATAGACACAAAATGAATATAAAGACAAAAAGGTTTAGCACTTAGGAAATGTATTTAAATAAAAGAAAACTAGTGACTTTTAAAGTGGATTTAATTGGTGCATCATTTGTTACTAGTAGTGATAGATGATTTTTAATACAAAACGAATGTGAACGACAAAATCGTAATACCGTATCTGTGCAGTGTCGAATGGGTATTTGGCAAACTAGTCGTTGATTCCATGAATCTCTATCTAGTGCCTTAAGGGACGGGACGTAGTCCAGTAGTAAAAGCGCTCACTTGAGGCATGGTCGGTTTGGGATCGATCCCCGTCAGTGAGCCCATTGGTTTAGTTATCGTTCCAGCCAGTGCACCACGACTGGTATATCAAAGGCCGTGGCATGTACTACCCTGTCATTGGGATGATGTATAAAAAGATCCTTTGCTGCTAATCGAAAAGAGTAGCCCATGAAGTGGCGACAGCGGGTTTCCTCTCTCAATATCTGTGTGGTCCTTAACCATATGTCTGACGCCATTTAAGAATTATTTGAACGTTATATTTTTGACGTTCATGCGATGATAAACACCAAAACCGTTTTACACACTGTATGAATGGCGTAGCGCGTTAGCATTAATATTGCCATTATACAAAACTATATTAAAAAACCCAGTCGAACTCTATTCCACAATGATTTACAACGGTATCAATACACAAATACGGGAATTCCCGTAGAAAGTTACTTTCGTATTTTTCCGTCAAATCTCCGATTCATTATAATGATTTACATAAGGTTTAATAAATTTTAACTTCCTGAATCAAATGTGGATAAAAAGTTATAAAATTTAAAGTAACTGGACATCAACTGATAACGCAAACGTTTTTTTTTTCTTCTCAAAAATATAAAAGATAATTAATTAAGAATTAAACAATCTATATATTTAAATGTAAGAATTTTGAACTAACATAAGGGAGAGCGTCAAATTATTTAGAAGATTAATCAATTACTATATTAAAATTTCAGTTATCAAAAGTTGAATTAGTGGAAAGTGAATGTGAAGACTGACTTAGAAGGGATAAAGTGGTTTCAGTGTTACTGTGTGTGTGGATTTCAGAGGATGTTTGTGACTGTGCGATATTATTCTCGGAAAGGACAGGTCGGGTAATTGTGCACGATTGCGTATGTGTTTTAGCGCGTGTAAGTTGTCGATTTGGTGTTTTTTGTCAAATGTGACAGAGCTGCGCTCATGTCTCTCTGTTGATTTGTTGAGAATTCTCTGCTATAACTTCTAATAGAAGCTTCGTTTTTGTGGCCTGGCATACACATTATATGTCTCAGTTCAAGACCGGAGTCGTTTAAAGCCTGAATTGTCACTGTCACTCACAGTGCAGACGATATTGGGATAAAAATAGAAACGATGGAATCCTCGGGGATTCCGTTGTTGACGTAATTGATAAAAAGTAGTTCCAGTAAGAATATTATGTTTTTATTTGTTTACCAAAAAAGTGCAATTTTCATGTTCATGGAAGAATGAACGTTTTTACCACGAGGATTCAAGTACAGTGCAGAAGTACCAAATTGCTAAAGTTTTTTTTTTTTTTGTTTTTTTTGTGTGGGTTTTTTTTGCAGTACTAGTAGTAAGTGATTGCCAGCTCGGTCAACGCAGGGCACTGATCTGTGGGTCAACTGCATGTTTTGACAATCCAATTAACAGATCCGTGCAACTTGCAAGATCCCATGCCCAAGCACCGCCAAGATGGCGCCGAATTGAAGTATTGCTTGTTACCTTAAAAAATGCGTAATTCTGTTACTAACAGTAGGCCTATCCGGTGATAAAGTAGCTTGTTGTCGAAGAATGTAGAATCAAGGGCCCATTACGTGTTTGATTTGTAATTAAGATCCGGAAACAAACTCTTCGTCTATTACTTCCACAATGACTTGACCCAAAGAAAATAACACACATACACACACAATTAATGTCGCGCTGGTGTTTAGTGTTTCACAAATATACAGTTCAAGTTTGTTTTGTTTAACGACACCCCATACTAATACATTAATTAATCATCGGCTATTGGATGCCAGACATTTGCTAATTCTAACTCGTAGTCATCAGTGTAAAAAGTAGTACCGGATCTAGGGTCTTGTGAACGCGAGGTTGGGGGTGTGAGATCTCACGTGGGTGGTGAGACCAGTAGGGACGATACGTGAAGTGTGTGTGTGTGTGTGTGTGTGTGTGTATGTGTGTGTATGTTTGTGTGTGTCTGTGTGTGTATGTGTGTGTTTGTGTCTGTGTGTGTGTATCTCTGTGTGTGTGTCTCTCTCTCTGTGTGTATGTGTGTTAGTGTGTGTATGTGTTAGTGTGTGTGTGTGTTAGTGTATTTATGTGTATGTGTGTGTATGTGTATGTGTGTGTGTATGTATGTGTGTATGTATGTGTGTGTATGTGTATTTGTGTGTGTATGTGTGTTAGTGTGTGTGTAGGTTTGTGTGTGTGTGTGTGTATGTGTGTGTCTGTATGCGTATGTGTGTGTATGTGTCTGTGTGTGCGTGTATGTACGTGTGTGTTTGTGTGTGTACGTACGTGTGTGTGTGTGTCTGTGTGTGCGTGTATGTACGTGCGTGTGTGTTTGTGTGTGTACGTACGTGCGTGTATGTGTCTGTGTGTGCGTGTACGTACGTGTGTGTGTGTGTGTATGTGTTTATGTCTGTGTGTGTTTGTGTGTGTGTACGTGCGTATATGTGCGTGTGTATGTGTGTGCGCGCGTCTGAGTGTGTCTCTGTGTTTGTGTGTGTGTTTGGGGGGGGGGATTGCACGAACAATATAATGTGCGTGAGAGTCGGGGGTCGGAGTTGGGGAACACATTTGTTGGGTTATATATAAAGTAGAAGATCTTTTTGGCGGTTTTGTATTCGTGAGCATATCTGACACAAACCATTAATATTGTGTATCCACGTGATCGCTCATTCGATCAATCAAAATCTGCCCAAAAATTGACGTATCCAAAATAACTGCTCACAAAATCATTAAAAAGAAAGTTTGTTTTGTTTAACTACACCACAAGAGCACGCTAATTTATTAATCATCGGCTGTTTGATATGAAACATTTGATAATTCTGATATATAGTCTTAAAAGTCGCTACATTTTTCCATTAGCAGCAAGGGATCAATTGAAGCCACATCACACCAGTACTTACAGTTGCCAGTTGACCAATCAGTACATTGAGAGTCCATTCGGATCGCACCGCTAGTCCAGGCTTTTCTCATTTATATTCATCACACTTTTGTCTCTGAATACATTGATATCATTACCGCTCCATCAAAAGAGAAATAATGATATTTTAATTGAGTGACATTATTGTAGTCAGCGTTATACTTTTCCCCCTCTTTGATCAATGGGTTCCAACCCAGAATATTACAGCAATGTCATGCCATATTTCAGCCACAAATATTGGTGCAATAGTGTATGAATCAAGAATGACACTGAGAAAATATACTGAACCATTGCAACAACACAGATAATATTGCATTCTACACCCAGTCGGCTTGGGGTCCGTGTGGACATCAATCCAACATTATATACACAGATTCTATGCAGAACCGGTTTAACCTAGTAGCACATTTAGCACGTGCTACGGGCACCGCGATGATGTATACATTTATTACTCCAGGTCATTTTCACCCTCTCCCCGCGGATCCTTAAACCGACTCTGATCCCATGGCTGCACCAAATCAAATCTTTGGTCCTGGTGATGCCTGTGTGGTTGTCACTACTACATAAACAATAATTGACCCGTTAGAAAGTATTACCCCCCCCCCCCCCCCCCACCTCCCAAAATATACCCCTGGGGTCCGCATGGACCTCTGATGAACTGATGAGGGTTAAAGCACGAGAATCTAATCGCTGTGCCATCGTGACCGGGAATTGTCAAAGCAGACGAAATCATTCATAAATCGTTTACCAACTGTAATGATCCCAGCCGTTTCCTTTCCTTAACAAGGTGATAAAAAAAGGAGAGAAAAAATTGGCAGGAACACACGCCATGCTACGCTAACAAACACAAAAAGTGATGGAATGGAAGAAGCACCTTGGCGCATACCACTCAACTCTATGGACGCGAGGTATTAGTCAGAAATCCACGAACTAGCGGATTAGCGTGGCCGATAAACAGGGGGAAGCCGCGACACGACAACACTAATCATTGCGCAAACGTTTACCGCGTATCGGAGATGGGTACAAACTAAATTAGGAGTCCTTGTCGTGGGCCTCTTGTATAGAGACAGAAGTCCCAACACATACACTGTTTTACACCGGAGATAGATGTACCAGCCGGAAATGGCATACATTGATTTCAGTGCAGTGATTACGATTGTTTGTCTTATGGTCAAGTGCAGTTGAACAGTCACTGGATAACCACTAACAACTAGCCAACTGACCTGGACAGACAACCCAGATACCTGAGGTGTGCGTGTCCAGGACAGCGTGCTTGAACTTTAATTGGCTATAAGCACGAAAATAAGTTGAAATGAATGAAGTCACTGGATGCATGTGGACAGGGGCGATATTTTCACTTATCCCCCCCCCCCCCCCCACACACACACACACTCACCGATCATGACATTTTGTAATACAAACGTTGGTAGGTAAGTAATTAGTTTTACGTGCTCATATACCACAGGGGTTTCGAACACGCCTATTCCGACTCCAACCTCCGATATGATCGGGAGCCTGACTCGGGACATACAAACGTTGGTAGGTAAGTAATTAGTTTTACGTGCTCATATACCACAGGAGTTTCGAACACGCCTATTCCGACTCCAACCTCCGATATGATCGGGAGCCTGACTCGGGACATACAAACGTTGGTAGGTAAGTAATTAGTTTTACGTGCTCATATACCACAGGGGTTTCGAACACGCCTATTCCGACTCCAACCTCCGATATGATCGGGAGCCTGACTCGGGACATACAAACGTTGGTAGGTAAGTAATTGGTTTTACGTGCTCATATACCACAGGGGTTTCGAACACGCCTATTCCGACTCCAACCTCCGATATGATCGGGAGCCTGACTCGGGACATACACACGTTGAGAGATGTGTCGTATTACACGGGACATACACACGTTGAGAGATGTGTCGTATTACACGGGACATACACACGTTGAGAGATGTGTCGTATTACACGGAACATACACACGTTGAGAGATGTGTCGTATTACACGGGACATACACACGTTGAGAGATGTGTCGTATTACACGGGACATACACACGTTGAGAGATGTGTCGTATTACACGGGACATACACACGTTGAGAGATGTGTCGTATTACACGGGACATACACACGTGGAGAGATGTGTCGTATTACACGGGACATACACACGTTGAGAGATGTGTCGTATTACTCGGGACATACACACGTTGGAGAGATGTGTCGTATTACACGGCGTCATTCTACACATATTGGAAATCGTCCCAAAGACACCAGACTGGCTGCATCATGGTGATGACACAAATGTCAACGTCAAGTATCCACTAACATTAAAATGACTGATAGGAAACCAATCGCAATGTCAAGTTTTAATTGGAATAGATATTTAAAAAAAATTGAATGCTGATTTAAAAAAATAAATTAATTTAATTTTTTAAAGGATTATTTAAATATAATTTATTTTACAACACATTTGAAAACATATTAAAGTATAAAGATAAGAACTCACTTTCGCTCATTAGACACGTTATGAAACAGCTTGTTCAATCTAATGACCACGCACATAATATTTGCCATGTCTTTCTGTCTTCCAGATACGATCCGACCATGACAGCAATGTGAGATACACGTGCAGTACCATCATAGATACGTCTATACGACTGTCAAGTACGGTTTTCATTAGTAAGTAAAAATGTGACTCCTCTTTTTTTTAAATTATTTTTTAATTTTTTATTTGTGACGCGTCAATTTATGTTTAGCTACACTAAGCCAAACATCTTTCCTATATACGACAGTGGAGTAAGGATGAAGTCTTCTTCCTTTTCCCCCAGCTGTGCCACAAACCTACACCAGTATTAAAGGCAGATGCAGCAGTTCTGTTTGCAAGACCTCAACAGCCTCTAAGCGCTCTTCCTTACCCTCGCCGCTAGCTTTAACCCTGTTTGTTCTCGAATATTCACACCCACTTGAAAACGAGAACAGAGGGGGAGGGGGTTGTGTGGGTGAGGTTTGAGTCAGGTATGCAGGTTCCTGAAGTTTCCGTCTGGCAGAGAATGACAGGAAGTTTGAATTAAGGAAAGATAAATATGATCGTTCGATTGGTTCAAGTCGATCGTTATTTCGTTTCCATCAAGCACTACATTTCCATTCGTGGAAACTTCTGTGAGGTTAAAAAAAAACCCACACGAAATGAACGATGTAAAGTAAGAGTATTAGTAAATTAATAAATTGATATTTAATTGCAACCCTTTTATATAGTTAATTAGGAAACGTAAGTTTGCCTTAGCCAACCATCGACCACCGTTACCTACATGTATTACTTCCCTGTCCTGGAGAGGGAATCTAGGAAGCTGGAATGTATCCCCAGGACGTCGTGCTTGAACCTTAATTTTATAGAGGCACGTCAGATTTTAAAAAAGGAGAAATATTATTACTAATAGTTCTTTAATATTCTGAAACAAAATACATATTCACTTTATTGGTGGTCAGTGAGAGAAAGTTCGGTGTAGTGGTCTTACATCGTGCGCCGTCCAAACTCAGTCTGCGTTCAGGGCGTAGTCAGTAAAGCGCTCGCCTGAGGTGCAAAACTCGGTCTCTGATTATTTTATTCCAGTCCTAAACAGTGCTCCACGACTGGTATATCAAAGGCCGTTATATGTGTTGTCCTGTCTATGAAAACGTGCATATAAAAAATCTCTTGTTTCTAATGATAAAACATGTAGCGAGTTTCCTCTAAGATTATATGTCAGAATTGCATCAAATAGACGATGATTAATTAATCAATGTTCTCTGGTGGTTTGTTAAACAAACAGGCTTTAAAACTTTAAAGTCTATGGCTTAACTAATATGTTAGTATGACCCAGACACTAATATAATAAGCTTAGTGTGACATTCTAAATAGCATTTGAAATGATGAAGACTTATGTTTGGGAAACAGTTGGTTGTAAATGAGTGCCTGGACGCCCCCCCTCCCCCACCCACGGTAGCTGTGGTACGTTTATGGAAACTATTTAATGATTATTACTATCTAATAATAGACTGGTTTTTTAGTACAAAAATAAAACTAAACTAGGAAGTTGTCGTCTGCCATCATTAGTTTCCCAGGGTAATATTCCTATGACGACATGTTGTTCCCATTGGGCGAGGTCCACAAATGTCGAGATCATATCATGTCACATGCACTGCATGTCCGGAAACCAGGACTTGAAATTACAGGATTACTGTCAGCGAGATGACGAGGCAGTTATGTACTGATGTAAGTCTCGACGTCGAGTCAGTGGCGCAGTGGTTAGACCACAGTTCAAATGTTGGGTGTTGGGTTCGTACCTCGGTATCGGCTGCACCCCAGGGAAAAGTCAGCCTTTGTTTTGTTTAATGACAGTACTAGAGCACATTGACTTTTTAATCACCGGCTATTGGAGGTTAAACATATGAAACTTCTGATATTTAGTCTTAAGAGGAAGCCTGCTACATTTTGTTTTATTAACAGCAAGAATCTTATATATGAACATTTCCACAGACAGGACAGCACATACCATAGCATTTGTTATACCATTTTTATTATTTAGTAGGAGTAACCTACGTGACGTTAGTGTTTGGGTTTTTTTACAGACAAAATGTCACAGTGGTTATGCTTTGCACCAGGAAGAAAGAAAGAAATGTTTCATTTAACGACGCACTCAACACATTTTATTTACGGTTATATGGTGACAAACAAATATTGAGAGAGGAAACCCGCTGTCGCCACTTTATGGGCTACTCTTTTCGAATAGCAGCAAGGGTAGTACATACCACGGTCTTTGATATACCCGTCATGGTGCGCTGGCTGGAACGAGAAATAGCACAATGGCCCACCAACGGGAATCGAACCCAGACCGACCGCGCATAGAGCGAACCACTGGTCTACGTTCCGCCTATACTTTGCACCAAGTGATTAAACAACATGAGTAGGTGTCAGAAATACGCATTGCTTTTCTTTCTGTCAGAGGGCGGGATTTAGCTCAGTCGATTGATGCTCATCTGAGGTGGCTTACGTCGCAGGATCGAACCGCCTTGGTGGATGCACCACACTGTCTGTGGAAAAGTACATATAAAAGATTCCTTGCTGCTAATGAAAAAATGTAGTTGGTTTCCTCTGATGACAATGAGTCATAATTACCAATGTTTGACATCCAGCAGCTGATGATTAATTAATCAATGTGCTCTAGTGGTGTCGTTAAACAAAAAAAGAGTTTAAATTATCATTTCAGTGAGATATGTTTTACAAGCAAACCTCATGTGATGGATTTTAAACAGTTAATTGTGAAGCATAACAAAGATAATATGAACGGAACACGTTAATGTACTTTTCATTGTTTTCTAAGCAAGTCCTTGGACAATTTCAAAGAATAAAGAAAAAAAGAGAAGAAAAAGATATACACGTGAAAAAAAGAAGCTACATTTGGCATTGACGATCGGCAAGTGCAAGCAGCAAATATTTTGTGTTCGAGTGTCCGAGAAACATCCAAATATTTAATAATAAATCTGCCGCAATTAGACAGTTTAAACAGAACCGTCTCTCTGTCAACCAGCTGTACAGTGCGGTGACTCTCTTAGACAAGTGCGCACGGTATCGGTTCTAATTACCATGTTGACCGACAGCCTCAGACGTTTGCGCTTCTATTAGATTTTAAAATCGGTTGCTCAAATGTTGATCCGGGCTGTAAATATATTGAATCAGATGGACTTAACACGAGGAAGGATCCTTCAAATAGACACAAGATCCCCCACTAAGTTACTCTCGGCGGTCCTTCCGCTCCAAGGACCGATTATCATCAGGATGTTACTTTATTGGAAAATCATTTTCTTACAGTTTAATGCTGTAATGTCTACACGGCAGATAAACAGGGGGACGGAGATGAAAGAGGGAGAGGAATTATTGGGGAGGCAGAATCGGACCCAGTGACGACAGAAGCAACTTCAGAATAGGCTACGTATGGGTTTCATGCGGAACAAACCATGGCTTTCGATTGCAGTCGGTGACATACTATATATTAAAACTACTCCTGAACAACAAAACCAGAAACGAAGTCAGATTTGGATCTCTGCACAATGATCAGTCCAAAAGACGTTTTGACAAGATTGTGATGGTATGATCCCATGGCAATTCTGACACATAGTCATCGGAGGAAACCCGTTACCTTTTTCCTAATACAGCAAGGGATCTTTTATACGCACTTTTCCACATACACGAAAACACATACCACGTATGTATGAAAGTGCTTATTAAAGATCCCGTTCACTATCTCGACCAGTGGCGTGTTTGGAATGGCGAGCGCTCGCTGACACTTTCACTATCATGTTCTGTCACTCTTCCGGGTGGGGAAAAAGATCAAGTGAGGGAGTGTTTTGTTTGTTGTTTTTAGCTTGCTTATTTTGTTTTAATTTCAATATTATTTTTTCGATGATTACTAGAACACAAACAATACCATATTTGTTATAGTTTTGTTTTCTTAAAGTGACAGACCCAAGTTTTACCTAGACTAGTTTCAACCCGTAAAAATTAACACTAAGTTTGATTAATTTACAAACCTGAAACAAATGTGGATACAACAGAGTGAAACACGAGTCTGTGACGTTGAAATATCCTTAAAAATAGACTAAAACGCAATTCCATAACCATTACTTCTCAGACGCACGTGCGTTTTTAAAAATATAAAAAATGCATTTTGTGGTATTATAAACACCAGGATGACCAGAAACACTTCGATTGTATGGAAATGAATAATCTAAACAATAAAATATAAGTAATGCTTGATTTCATTGATCACAAACGTCTCTAATGGTGAACAATATGCCGTAGTGCTTAAAAACTAGGGTCTGTTCCTTTAAGCAAACACACAACAGGGACTTAGAAGGATGAGAACGAAAAGGACCATAACAATGATTTATGAACGAGAACCCATCCCGCATGACCACCCGCAATTACACAGATTCGCGTCGGGCACTGTCATAGACGCACGGGCTCCCAGTTTTGTAGGGGTGAGGGACAGGTTGGGTTTTGCCCGAATTAAACGAAAATGCCCGAATCTGAAAAACAACATTTATTTATATTAGCATTATAAACAAACAGTTATATAGGGTTGCAAATGAATCACTACGCATTTCTGCATGGATTACAACTAATTTTGAGTGTAGAATAATGGAAATACAGAGTAAAAAGGTCTCAGGTTAGCACATTTTGCCCGAATATCTCTGTCATTTTTGCCCGAATTTGATGTTTTGCTGCCTCCTTGTCTCGTACGCTTATGGGTAGTGTTACTTCTTCGCAATGAATTGACAGTGACCCATTCTCTGACTGGATTTTCTCTCGTCCCAAAATATCTATTCCTGTTTTCTGGAAACATGTAGCGGGTTTGTTCTGAAGACTGGTGTCAGAATGACCAAATGTTTGACATCCAGTAGCCAATGATTAATAAATCAATGTGCCCGTGTTGTGTCATTAAACAAAACAAACTATTTTTTTTTTTACTTCTCATGTACAGACCACCAACCCGTGTATATTTAAAGACAGAGTTGCTTAGAAGCAACAATAGTCCGAACCATCAAGATTTGTCCGGCCCGCTCGTCGGTATATATATTTGAAGATGAGGATGAGGATCCCCTTGTTTTGTCCGGACTCCGGGTCCTGGCGACTCTCTCATCCGTATTTACATCAAGAAGATGACTCTGAATCGCGGTCTCGTATCGATACCGGGATGTACCACGTAGATGTAAACTGTGTCTGCGCAAACGAGCGGGAATGGTTCGCACACCCGTGTCAAGTTGCAAGTCAGCATAGCTCGGGGACAGTCGTCGGCGGTGTCTTGTTTGGATTGAAGACTCATTTAGACCAGGTGTGTCGGGAAGCGTTTAGCCTATTTGCTAAAGGATACTTGTAAAAGTTTACAATTGTTTTTCGTCTTTGTGTCAAATTCATCGTAATGGACACAATGAAATAATGACATGCAGGGTACAGATAAGATCAAATTGGTGTAATCTTTTCAGAAAGGTACATTTTTGTGGAAAGGCATTAAAGGTATGAGAAAGAAGTATTGTTCAAGGATGTCTAAAAACAATAATTGTTTACATTAGTGGTGGGTGTCAAATATACGTTAGCTCATAGTCTGGATTGAGAAAAGACGATGATGACATTAACAACAACAACAACAACAACAACAATAGCCGTGTTTCAGCTACACGCGCAAATTTGTTTTGGACTAGTAACCAGTTGTGTTTTATATACACTTTTCCAAGAATATTATGACGCATTTCACGACTTATAAGACACCAGTCGTGGAAATGAAAATAATATTTGTTTACCAACATCGCACTATTTAACTATTTAACTTTAGGCTATGACGAGCTGTGAAGAGAGAGAGAGAGAGAGAGAGAGAGAGAGAGAGAGAGAGAGAGAGAGAGAGAGAGAGAGAGAGAGAGAGAGAGAGAGAGAGAGAGAGAGAGTGAAAGAGAGAGAAGTAAGCGAGAAGAAAGCGAGAGAAGAGAGCGAGAGAAAGAAAAAGAGAGGCCCGCTTGCGCGACAAATGCTACTTCTATTGATGAGAGAGAGAGAGAGAGAGAGAGAGAGAGAGAGAGAGAGAGAGAGAGAGAGAGAGAGAGAGAGAGAGAGACGGAGGGAGGGGGGGGGGAGGGAGACCGTTGCCGCCCTATACTATGTCCTTTGGTTAGATCAATAACTGAATCCATCGATGACGACCAACCCCATGACCAATAGTACTTCGAGCGAACACATTACCAGTCGTGGTGTACCGAATTGAATGAGGACACACCACCAACAGGTTTTCTACTGGGCTCAAGCCTCCAACTTATTACAACTCAGACCGACATGTTTCTATGGTGTTATAAACGAAATGCTAAGAACTTGCATCTATCTTTATAGTATACATATTGTAGCTTTAAATATTACGAAAATGTATCCAGTAAAAACACATGTCCCTGTAACACATAAACCAAGTTGAAATAAAATGATGTTTCATACACTAGTTTAGGAAGGATTTTATATTGCGGGGACACCTACACTGGGGAGAGGGCAATCACATTGTCGGAGAGTCATGTTATGGCGCGAAAATATATAATGTACTGGGGGAAAAAAGGTTGTGATTGTGTTTGTGTGGTGTGGTGGGGGGAGGGGGGGGGGGCACATTCCCCTTGATTATTATGGAGCATTATATGCTTTGTAATATTTAACAGCTCTAAAGTAGTATATGGGGATAAATGTATTATAAGGATCATAAATCGTCGTTAAATCAGAGCCAGATGTCAAATATGTCTTTTAAAAAAAAGATTTTCATTGTTTCTTAAAATCATATTTGTGTGCAAACTTTGTTCAAAGCAGGTGAATGTCAGTCACTTTTTATTCTCTTTTCAAAATTATTTTTAGAAATTCAAACGGGATTTGTGAATAATCCCCTGACGTAACCGCATTTTTCATAATCCACTACACTGAACGCAACACCGCGGTTACCGTAAGTCATGTAATAATGTTAGATGGATTGTTTTTTCGGGCATCTCTGTAATTAGGTCCAGTCTGATTAAAATCAGTTCCACTGGTCCACCAGAACAGAACAGAACAGAACTTTATTTCACCCAGGCCGCTATTCAGCGGCATATGAGGTACATTAACAATAATTATATGACAGTGACAAGATGGGGTTTACAGGAGAAAATTTACATGTACAATATCAAAACAAAAAAATTCTAATAATAATAATAATACAAAATGAAATATATTTCTAATAGTAATAATCTATCTATATAATTGATGATCACATAATACCCATTTTTCGTACTAGTATCAAACTAAGATTCACACTAGGTCGAACATTGGCATTGATGAACTTGGATATTACGAAGAAACGCCTTTTAAACTTGATATTTAGCCATTGTATTTTATATATATAGAAATAAGGGACCACTTGAACACTAACAGGAAATAGTGACTGCAACTAACACCCTCATCAGTAGTATCAGGAAGTTAACCGTGTTACCGACTGTCGATCTCACATTACTGACATTCAATCTCACATTACTGACTTTCAATCCCACATTACTGACATTCAATCTCATATTACTGACATTCAATCTTACGTTACTGACATTCGATCTCACATTACTGACATTCAATCTCACATTACTGACATTCAATCCCGCATTACTGACATTCGATCCCACATTACTGACATTCAATCTCACAGTACTGACATTCGATCCCACATTACTGACATTCAATCTCACAGTACTGACATTCAGTCTCACATTACTGACATTCAATCCCACATTACTGACATTCAGTCTCACATTACTCACATTTAATCTCCCATTACTGACATTCAATCCCACATTACTGACATTCAATCTCCCATTACTGACATTCAATCCCACATTATTGACATTCAATCTCACATTACTGACATTCGATCCCACATTACTCACATTCAATCTCGCATTACTGACATTCAATCCCACATTACTCACATTCACTCTCGCATTACTGACATTCAATATCACATTCTGACATTCAATCCCACATTACTCACATTCAATCTCCCATTACTGACATTCAATCCCACATTATTGACATTCAATCTCACATTACTGACATTCGATCCCACATTACTCACATTCAATCTCACATTACTGACATTCAATCCCACATTACTCACATTCAATCTCGCATTACTGACATTCGATCCCACATTACTCACATTCAATCTCACATTACTGACATTCGATCCCACATTACTCACATTCAATCTCACATTACTGACATTCAATCCCACATTACTCACATTCAATCTCGCATTACTGACATTCAATATCACATTCTGACATTCAATCCCACATTACTGACATTCAATCCCACATTACTGACATTCGATCCCACATTACTGACATTCAATCCCACATTACTGACATTCAATCCCACATTACTGACATTCGATCTCACAGTACTGACATTCAGTCCCACATTACTGACATTCAATCCCACATTACTGACATTCAATCCCACATTACTGACATTCGATCCCACATTACTGACATTCAATCCCACATTACTGACATTCAATCCCACATTACTGACATTCGATCTCACAGTACTGACATTCAATCCCACATTACTGACATTCAATCCCACATTACCGACATTCGATCTCACAGTACTGACATTCAGTCCCACATTGGGGTTGGATTCGATACTGCTATACTAAACCACCCGTTCTGTAGGATTAATCAACCTTGATTTCGAATGTAATGGAAAGTGTAAAGTGTGTTTAGTTTAACGACACTACTAGAACACATTGATTTACTAATCATCGACTATTGGATGTTAAACATTTGGTAATTTTGACATATAGTCTGAGAGAGGACACCCGCTATATTTTTCAAGTAATAGCAAGGGATATTTTATATGCACCATCCCATAGACAGGATAGCACATACCACGGCCTTTGATATACCAGTTGTGGTGCGCAGGCTAGAACTAGAAATAGTCCAATGGACGCTTTACGACCCGTCCTCAGAATGTAACAGGCAGGGTCTCAATAAAGGCCAAACGTGTAGTAGACGCGGACGTCCACAATTTGAAAATCGTCCGTAATTTAAGACCTGGTCGTGCACAGTCCATGGTAGGTATTTAGCTATGTCCATTGTTGGTAAAGCGCTTGTATGGCGGGCTTGCGTCGTACGATCGAACCGTATCGGCTAACCAGTTGGGGTTTTCCTGTCCCACACAGTGCCTCAAAGATACAAAAGGGCGTGTCCTGTCTGCGGGAAAGTGCATATTAAAGATCCCTTGCTTCTAATGGAAATATGAAGCGGGTTTCTTCTCACGATTGCGTTTCAGAGTTTCCGTTAATAGCCGACGATTAATTAATCAATGTGCTCTAGTGGTGTCGTAAAACAACACAAACTTTAACTTTTTTGCAGATCCAACCAGAAATCAGAGTATCTGTCAAGAAATTCGTGTGCACTATCGGTCTGAGATCGATCCCCATCGGTGGGTGCTTTGAGCTATTTCTCGTTCCAGCCAGTGCACCACGACTGTCATATTAAATGCCGTTGTATGGTATATACTACCCTGTTTGTGGGATGGTTCATATAAAAAATCCCTTGCTGCCAATCGAAAAGAGTAACCCATGAAGTGGCGACAGCGGGTTTCCTCTCTCAATATATGTGTGGTCCTTAACCATATGTCTGACGCCATATAACCGTAACTAAAATGTGTTGAGTGCGTCGTTAAATACACTATTTAAGAACCGGCCACTTCCCAAAACGGTCTGTATCGAAGGCTTTACGGTAAATCGATTACAAGAGGCGACATATTACGACAATGTTCACATCAAACAGACAAACCCGTCACTGATGCTGCCAACGTTAACAGCCGGCAGGAGAGAAATCCGCGAACAAAGGGATTCAATCCAACAGTAAATTGGCTTCACCTGACTCTAGAAGTGAAACCAGAAAGAACGACATACCTAGAACGCTTTCCGTTCTCCACAATCCCCGAGCCTCTCTCGCGTGCGGTATTCAACAGGTTTTTTGTTTTGTTTTTGCCCCATTCTAGAGAAATTGCATTCCAGATTAAAAACATCTTTCACAGGGCATTAAAAGAGATCTGTGATTTCAAATACATTACATAAATAGCAAAATAAAAACAGAAGAACAATTTTTAGACACAAAGCGTACAGAAGACTGAATAAAATCTAATATCATTTTAATTCCCGTGTGTTGGATTTTCAAATACCATTCTCCACAAACTTTACAGACGAAACCATTATAAAATAAATGTAATAAAAGATTTGTTTTCAAAACAACGGTTTAAATTATCAGCATTCGATAAATAAAAAATAAATAAAAGAGATTTATGATTTCAAATACAAGCCATAAATAGCAAAATAAAAACAGAAAGAATTTTTTTTAGACACAACGCATATAAAAGACTGCATAAAATGTATTAATATCTGTTTTAATTCTCGTGTGCTGGATTTTCAGTTAAGTTCCCCACAAACAGTATTGACGACGTGTTTGAAATGACGTGATACGATTATTATAAAATAAATACAATAAAATATTTGGTTTTCAAACAGCGACATAACATATTGGTATTGAACGAAACAAAATCAGTAAAGATTTCAAAAACTAAAAACAACAACAAAAAAAAACCCTGAAAAAAGCACCACACAACAACAACAAACAAACAAACGAACAAAAAACCACAATAACAACAAACAACGTTCATTTTCTTCAACTACACTTCAAGGGAGTATTTATCATTAATCACTGGCTGTTGGATGTCAAAATTTGGTAATTCTGACTCGTAGTCAGCAGAGGAAACACGCTAAAAAAATTCTATTAGCAGCAAGGGATTTTTTTTATAATACACACTTTCTCAGAAATAGGACAACACATACCACAGTTTTTTATATAACAGTCGTGGGACACTGGCTGAGACGAGAGAGAGAGAGAGAGAGAGAGAGAGAGAGAGAGAGAGAGAGAGAGAGAGAGAGAGAGAGAGAGAGAGAGAGAGAGAGAGAGAGAGAGAGAATCAGATAATGGATCCACCGAAGGGATTTGATCCTTCGAACCAAGCACCTCAGACGAAGAGAAACAGTTTGTTTTGTTTAACGACACTACCAGAGCACATTGATTACTTAATCATCGGCTATTGGATATCAAACATTTGGTATTTCTGGCTCGTAGTCATCAGAAGAAACCCGCTACATTTTTCGTATGCAGCAAAGGATCTTTTATATGCACTTTCCCACAGACAGGAAAGCACATACCACGGCCTTTGGCCAGTTGTGGTGCACTGGTTGGAACGAGAAAAAACCCAATCAGTTGAATGGATCCATCGAGATGGTTCGATCCTGCGACGCAAGTACCTCAAGCGAGCACTCAACCGACTGAGCTAAATCCCGCCCCTCGCCTCAGACGAACACTCTACCACCTGAACTAGACCCGCCCTGAATTAGACCCCGCCCTGAACTAGACCCTGCCCTCAGTTCTTCACAATGTTTTCATGTATCAGTTTACACCTTTTAAAAAATATGATTCACTCGGTTGTTATTCTTGCATCATATAAAGGGTTCGTGGAAAATTCGTTCAACAAACAGGATACTTAAAGTCTGTAGATTATGAGGATAAAATGAAAAAAGAAAGAAAAGAGGAATGTGTTACAAAGCTAGTTAGAATTTCTAAGGTCATGAGAACGATTCCGTGGTTTATCTTTTTATTCATCTCTGGAAGAAACGCTAAAAACCAAGACAAAAAGGTTAACATTCCTCACAAAAAGAAGAAGAAGAAGAAGAAGAAGAAGAAGAAGAAGAAGTAAAAGAACAAAGGAAAAAGGACGAGGAGGAGAAGAAGAACGAAAAGAAGAAGGAATGTTTCACTTAACAACGCACTCAGCACATTTTGATTACAGACTGATCGCGTCGGACATATAATTAAGTACCACACGGATAATGAGACAGGAAACTTGTTGCTACTATTGCATGGTCTATAGCAGCAAGGGAACTTTTATATATATACATACATATGACGGCCTTTGTTACACCAAGTGTAGAGCACTGGCTAGAACGAGACAGCCCAATGCCTCATCGATGGAGATCGATCCTTAGACAAAGTGCATATAACGGATCTTTTACTTCTTTTTCGGTAAGAATGTCAAAATAACTATATTAAGTATGTTAGCAACCAAACATCGGCCCGCACGACAGGTATGTCAAAGGCCGTGGTATGTGCTGTTCTGTCTGTTGAAATCTAGCTGGTCTCTTCTGATGACTACGTGTCAGAATGACCAAATGTTTGACATCCAACAGCCGATGATGAACTAATCAATGCATTCTAGTGGTGTCGTTAAACAAAGCAGACGTTAAAACGTTTTGAATTGTCGTTAAACGAACGTTTCTTTCCTTTCTTGGGGCGGGATTTGGCACAGTCGGTTGAGGTGCCTGCGTCGCAGGATCAAACCACCTCGATGGCTCCATTCAACTGATTGTTTTTTTTCTCGTTCCAACCAGTGCGCTACATATAATCATCGGCTGTTGGATGTCAAACATTTGGTAATTCCGACTCGTAATCATCATCAGAAAGAAATATTTTGTTTAACGACGCAGTCAACACATTTTCTTTACGGTTATATGACGTCAGACATATGGTTAAGGTCCACACAGATATTGAGAGAGGAAACCCGCTGTCGCCATTTCATAGGCTACTCTTTTCGATTAGCAGCAAGGAATCTTTTATATGCACCATCCCACAGACAGGATAGTACATACCACAACCTTTGTTACACCAGTTGTGGAGCACTGGCTGGAACGAGAAATAGCCCAATGGATCCACCGACGGGGATCGATCTTAGATACATACAGGAAAGATGAAAGTCTATATCCTGGTATGGAGCTGTACAGTGCGATTTCCGCGACCCACCAGCGGCCTTGAGATCAATCAAATCGGGGTGACGGTTGTTTCACGTTTGCAAGCCCGTCGTGTAATTCCCCCAATATCACGCATGCACATATTTACAGGTAGCCCCATTTACGACAACAAGTAAAGAGCTGTAGCCTTTTAAAGTAGGCGTTCAGTCGTGTCTCTGTAGACACTTGAACAATCAATGGGTCATTTGCGGCATGGGCAAGCAAACACGAGCCGTTTAAACAATTAGGAGGAAACGGCGAGCGGTTACTTTGGTATTTACCTGTAACTACCTTGACGAACTAGTACACTACATGCAAGCAGGTAATTATCAGGTAAAAAAAACACACCAAAAAACCCATGCTCCAAATACTGTCAAGGTTAGTAGCTGGAAGACAGGTGTGTAAATGTGTAAAACATGTTTAAAAAAATTATGTAGGTGTTCGATTTTTTGTGGGGTTTTTCTTCTAAAAACCAAGGAAAGACGTAAATATGTAAAATGCGACACATTGAAGGGTTTTTATTTCGCCAAAACACTGGAAACGAATTAATTTTTTTTCATTTTTTTTTTTGGGGGGGAGGGGGGAAGGGTTGGGTTTTTTTTTGTTTTGTATTTTAAATAACAGGTTTTTCTGTTAATTGTGTTTGCATTCTCTCACGTTTTGACAGATCACCAACAAACCATTTTCCTCATGGATCGTTACACTATATAGCCTTTAAAACAACTCACTATACAGCCTTTAAAACAACTCACTATACAGCCTTTAAAACAACTCACTATACAGCCCACTATACAGCCTTTAAAACAACTCTCTATATAGCCTTTAAAACAACTCACTATTCAGCCTTAAAACAACTCACTATACAGCCCACTATACAGCCTTTAAAACAACTCACTATACAGCCTTTAAAACAACTCACTATTCAGCCTTTAAAACAACTCACTATACAGCCCACTATACAGCCTTTAAAACAACTCACTATATAGCCTTTAAAACAACTCACTATTCAGCCTTAAAACAACTCACTATACAGCCCACTATACAGCCTTTAAAACAACTCACTATACAGCCTTTAAAACAACTCACTATACAGCCTTTAAAACAATTCACTATACAGCTCACTATACAGCCTTTAAAACAACTCACTATACAGCCTTTAAAACAACTCACTATACAGGCTTTAAAACAACTCACTATACAGCCTTTAAAACAACTCACTATACAGCCTTTAAAACAACTCACTATACAGGCTTTAAAAGAACTCACTATACAGCCTTTAAAAGAATTCACTATACAGCCTTTAACACAACTCACTATACAGGCTTTAAAAGAACTCACTATACAGCCTTTAAAAGAACTCACTATACAGGCTTTAAAACAACTCACTATACAGTTCACTATACAGCCTTTAAAACAACTCACTATACAGCCTTTAAAACAACTCACTATACAGGCTTTAAAAGAACTCACTATACAGCCTTTAAAACAACTCACTATTCAGCCTTTAAAACAACTCACTATACAGCCTTTAAAACAACTCACTATTCAGCCTTTAAAACAACTCACTATACAGCCTTTAAAACAACTCACTATACAGCTCACTATACAGCTCACTATTCAGCCTTTAAAACAACTCACTATACAGCCTTTAAAACAACTCACTATACAGCTCACTATACAGCTCACTATTCAGCCTTTAAAACAGCTCACTATACAGCTCACTATACAGCTCACTATTCAGCCTTTAAAACAACTCACTATACAGCTCACTATACAGCTCACTATTCAGCCTTTAAAACAACTCACTATACAGCTCACTATACAGCTCACTATACAGCTCACTATTCAGCCTTTAAAACAACTCACTATACAGCTCACTATACAGCTCACTATTCAGCCTTTAAAACAACTCACTATACAGCCTTTAAAACAGCTCACTATACAGCTCACTATACAGCTCACTATTCAGCCTTTAAAACAACTCACTATACAGCCTTTAAAACAACTCACTATTCAGCCTTTAAAACAACTCACTATACAGCCTTTAAAACAACTCACTATACAGCCTTTAAAACAACTCACTATACAGGCTTTAAAACAACTCACTATACAGCCTTTAAAACAACTCACTATACAGCCTTTAAAACAACTCACTATATAGCCTTTAAAACAACTCACTATACAGGCTTTAAAAGAACTCACTATATAGCCTTTAAAACAACTCACTATACAGCCTTTAAAACAACTCACTATACAGCCTTTAAAACAACTCACTATACAGCCTTTAAAACAACTCACTATACAGCCCACTATACAGCCTTTAAAACAACTCACTATACAGCCTTTAAAACAACTCACTATACAACTCACTATACAGCCTTTAAAACAACTCACTATACAACTCACTATACAGCCTTTAAAACAACTCACTATACAGCCTTTAAAAGAACTCACTATACAGCCTTTAAAACAACTCACATGTACACTTACATATATAATATGGGGGTGGGACGTAGCCCAATGGTAGAGCGCTCGCTTGGTGCGCGGTCGGTCTGGGATCGATCCCCGTCGGTAGGCCTATTGGGCTATCTCTCGTTCCAGCCAGTGTACCACGACTGGTATATCAAAGACCGTGGTATGTACTATCCTGTCTGTGGGATGGTGCATATAAACGATCCCTTGCTAGTAATGGGTAAAATGTAGCGGGTTTCCTCTAAGACAATATATCTAAATTACCAAATGTTAAACATCCAATAGCCGATGATTAATAAATCAATGTGCTCTAGTGGTGTCATTAAAGAAAGCAAAGTCCTTTTTTACATGTATAATAAGGATTAATTTTCGAACTTACTCGTATAATGTGGTCTCAAGTATACCAGTAAAACGTCTTGCCTTCATTCACTTATAGCAGATCTTACTGGTAAACGTTCCTACAAGCTTTTCATTCAACACTTTGTTTTCTTTAACGACACCACTTGAGCACATTAATTTATTAATCATCGGCTATTGGATGTCAAACATATGGTCATTTTTGACACAGTCATAAAGAGGAAACCCGCTAGATTTTTCCATTAGTAGCAAGGGATCTTTCATATGCACCATCCCAAAGACATGATAGCACATACCACGGCTTTTATTATACCAGTCGTGGTGCACTTGCTGTGACGAGAAATAGCCCACTTTTCATTCAAAGCCAACTGTAAATATATCGCTAAATTAGATGTTTCGTAAAGTTAGAGTTAAAAGTTTGGTTTAACATAACTAGAGCACATAGATTTAGTTATCATCGGTTATTGGATGTCAAACATTTGGTAATATTGACATATAGTCTTAGAGAGGAAACCCGCTACATTTTTTCATTAGCAGCAAGGGATCTTTTATATGCACCATCCCGCAGACATGAAAACACATACCACAGCCGTTGATATACCAGTCGTGATGCACTGACTGGAACGAGAAACAGCCTAATGTGTCTACCGACGGGGATCGATCCCAAATTCACCGCGCATCAAGCGAGCGCTTTACCACTGGGAATCGATCCCAGTTTCATAAAATGCTCTAATGAACAAAAATATTTTACAAATACATGTATAAATAATAATAAAAAAACATCGCTGCTGGGGCGGATCTGGGGGGGGGGGGTCCAAGGTGTCCGGACCCCCCTCAAATTTGAGAAGTGCCCCTTTTATTTAGGATTTTAAGGTTTTTTACAAATTTATTTATTCTGTAAATGTATAGAACACTGTAGAATACGTCTGTCAGCGTCCCTGTTGTAACACTATTATATTATGGTCCATGTGAACCGTGTGTAATTTTTCAATAGTGCCTTTTCATAATGTTATGGTGCCCTTTTTGTCTTGGACCCCCCCCCCCCCCCCATCAGAAAAGCTGGATCCGCCCCAGCGCTGCTGACCCCCCTTTGCCCCCTTCCCTTCCACCCGCGCTTCCTACGCCAGTGACACACGATACCTGGAATAACTTCTTTTTAAATGAAAGTTTTACAAATGATAACAATCTGTATGACGTGAAATAAAATGATTTCTGCTAAACCCCCAAACAATTTCACATCTGTTAACACTGGCACAGAAATTTAAAGAGAAATCCATTTCACGTTTCGTTCTCATATTTTGAGATTTGTTTTACGCAGCAGTGTTAAATGTTCAACACTGGTGTGAAAACCTTTTACGTTTTTGTTTTACCAATAATTTTTATCAAGTAAACAATGCATTTGAACCGATTCACAACAGACAGGCGCCAAGGAATAACGCACTACACTATAGTTTTCTTTAACAATACAATGTTTAATCATGCTGCAACTTTTGTAATTTTAAAATAGTAAATCTTTTCAAGACGTCGGGGGACGTAGCCCAGTGGTAAAGCGCTCGCCTGATGCGCGGTCGGTCTAGGATCGATCCCCGTCTTTGGGCCCATTGGGCTATTTCTCGTTACAGCCAGTGCACCTCAACTGGTAGACCAAAGGCCGTGGTATGTGCTATCCTGCCTGTGGGATGGTGCATTTGAAAAGATCCCTTGCTACTAATGGAAAAATGTAGCGGGTTTCCTTTATAAGACTATTATGTAAAAATTACCAAATGTTTGACATCCAATAGCAGATGATTAACAAAAACAATGTGATTCAGAGGTGTCGTTAATTAATGTTTTTGTTTTCGTTTTGTTTTTTTACATTTTTAAATTCCCATGCTGTTACTCATGGTGGTGCCGGGTTGGCAATATTGTCACGTGTTTTCTTGAGAGTGGCGAATATAGCACATATTCCATTTCTCTCAAAACCAGTTCTATAAGCATCTGTGATAAAGTTTTGAGATATGCTTTTCGTTTTGTGCTGATAATTTGGTAGAATATTGATTAGTTTACAACAGCCCAATAGACTGTTTTCATGGTCTGACCGGTTTTATATTGTTTTAATTCAACTTTTGAACTTTTAGGTTGATCTTGATCATCACCTCATTTTCGCATTTACCTTAGTTTGACATCAAAAGGTCGATGTATTTTTTGTTCTGGGGTGTCGTTAAGCATTCATTCATTGAAGACATAATTCATAATAACATATTTATATAAACGTGTGTCTTGTTGTCTTGCAGCATGAACGGGATGAATAAAAATGAATGTTAACGTCACCCACGTGAAAATATATATCGGCTATTGGGTATCAAACAAAGTGTTATCAACGTCAGAGTAAACAGAGAGAGAGAGAGAGAGGAGAGAGAGAGAGAGAGAGAGAGAGAGAGAGAGCAGAGGGGGGGGGGGGGGGGAGAGAGAGAGAGGAGAGAGAGAGAGAGACACATCACACACACAACCAGACAGACAGGAGAGAGAGAGAGAGCGAGAGGAGGACATACACACACACCACCGACCCCAGACAGAGAGAGAGAAGAGAGGGAGAGCGAGGACAGAGCAGAGTGACAGACAGGACAGACAGCCAGACAGAGAGAGAGATGAGAGAGAGTGAGAGAGAGAGGACACAACACACACACACACAAGAGAGAGAGAGAGGCGAGAGGGAGGGAGAGCTGGGAGACGAGAGAGGAGAGAGACACATACACAACACACCAATAGTCAGACAGAGCTCCGAGAGAGAGAGAGCGAGAGAGAGAGAGACATACACACCAACAGACGACAGAGGAGAGGAGAGAGAGAGAGATAGAGAGACAGACAAGAGAGACAGACAGACAGAAAGAACAGACAGAGAGAGAGAGAGAGAGAGTGAATGAGAGAGAGACACACACACCAACACACACAGAGAGGAGAGAGAGAGAGAGAGAGCGAGAGAGCGGAGAGCGAAGAGGGCGAGACCGGAGAGATGAAGACGAGAGGAGAGGAGAGAGGGAGGACAGAGGAGACAGGACAGACAGACAGACAGACAGGGAGAGGGGAGAGGAGAGAGAAAGACAGGACAGAGAGAGAGAGAGATGATTCGAGAGAGAGAGAGAGAGACTGAGAGAGCGAGAGAGACAGAGAGAGACAGAGAGATTGAGAGAGATGAGAGGAGAGAGAGAGAGCGAGAGAGAGAGAGAGAGAGAGAGATGAGAGAGGGGGGGAGAATTAAAAGTGCGAATATGTACTGTGTTGCATTCATGAAAGACCTTAAAGTCTTTCGGGGGCTTTTTCGACAGTATGTCAGAATAACAAGTAAAAATTATGCAAATTACTTTAATAAAAACATTTCACGACGCAAATACGAGCTAGCGGTTATGGAGCTGAAATCTTTGGCCTTTTCGTGATGAAATGGACCGTACCTACAAAAGAGGCAAAAAATTGCTTTTGTCGCGTGGTCTCAGGTATAAATAATTTAGCCAAAACACATTATTTGGTTTTATGTACGGGTGGTTTCCATCTTAGTCACGAAAATACTGAGGAAACGAGCGCGTGAGGCTATGTGGGTGCCGTAACAAGCGTGCAAATCAATGGCTGACTGTAATTTTGTTTTAAAATACAGGATCGTTTGTGAAATTTATGGGGGACTCGCAGAGTATCCTGCTGGCGCCAAAATGCTTTGCCAGGGGGCGTGGTTGAGGGAAGATTGTTATTGATTCGTAAAAGGACAGGAATGTTTGCCATGTTTCGATTTGCACGCAAGCAGGCCGGAAACCGATAAGCAATCTGGACAATTTGGTCAGACATTTAGGAAGCATTAATGTGGATTATCAGCTTCCTACGTGAGTGTCATTAGTACACCACTGTCCTGTAATGCTGTTTGAAAAGGATTTATACTATATTACGAGGAGGGGGGGGGGGGGGGGGAGAGGGACAGAAGGAGAGAGAGACATACGACAGACAGAGATGATAGCGTTAGTTGACTATATTTAAAAAACAGAGGAAGGAAGGAAATGTTTTATTTAACGACGCACTCAACACATTTTATTTAGGGTTATATGGCGTCGGACTTAGGGTTAAGGACCACACAGATATTGAGAGAGGAAACCCGCTGTCGCCACTTCATGTGATACGCTTTTCGATTAGCAGCAAGGGATGTTTTATATGTACCATCCCACTGACAGGGTATACCAGTCGTGGTGGAGAGAGAGAGAGAGAGAGAGAGAGAGAGAGAGAGAGAGAGAGAGAGAGAGAGAGAGAGAGAGAGAGAGAGAGAGAGAGAGAGAA